>NW_018127949.1:1872866-1887326 GCF_001952655.1 Monopterus albus
TGCTCAAAACATTTCAGAAGCTAATATCTGTACTGCTGGCAGTGCTGTTCAGTGACACTGAGTCACAGCAGGCTTTCACAGCACCTCTCTACATTAACTACAGGTTTTGGAGCAGATTTCTACAACTAATATCTGAAAACGTTACATACTGTAGCTATAATCTCCCATATAGGGCATCCTTTGCCTTCATCAGTCATGATGGCTACTGGCTGGATGATTGTGGTTTCAGTAAATGACACTTTCATGGTTGCCTGGTCAGACATAGCTAAACATGGCACATGTGACAATACCCTAAAAGATGTGATTGCCATGTTGGCTCAAAGCACAATTTTAAGAATACAACAGATCTGTTTCTTCTTTCAGTTGTTGTCCAGCTGTTGCCGCTGAGTGACCTTAAATATTTCAGAATGAAATTCCTCAGCATTTAAAGTGGATTGCAGGTTTATGAGAGAGACTGAAACTGGAAAAAGACCCTACATGCTCTGGTCTGATTTTTTTCTTTGATGGAACATCCCTACACTCCCTGTTGCTTATTCCTCTCCTCTGTGTACTCAATCACTGCTTTCATTGTCCCTGTTATCAGAATCTATTGTAGTCCAATGCACACAATATGGTCTTAATGGATCCAAAATAGATTCTTTCTATGATTAAAGATGGCCTTGTTGCTGGCACACTTTGGGAGAGTCCTTGAGGGGGGAGCATTGTGCACCAAATTGTACCAAATTTTCCCTTGTGTGGTGGCCCCTATTTATTTCATAGATAAGAGACCCTTTCATATTGTAGGAAAGAGAAAATCTCTCAAAATACTCACATTTCATGTGCATCATTTTTTCTTCAAGGTCAGGGGACAGTTGTTACTGAATAAAGAGTGGGACAATTCCTTCAAAAATAGTTTAGGAAAAGAGAACAAGTCTACAAGTTACTCAGTGGTATGGTATCAACTATTATGAGGTATTGACAGGGGGTTTTGAACATCAAAAACTAATGACATATGTGATGAGCTAACAAAGCTAAATAATTCAATTCAGTTTTGTTTGTATAGTGCCAAATCAGGTTGTCTCAGGACACTTTAGAAAAAAAGGTCTAGACCTTATTATTATTATTATCATCATCATCATTATCATTATTATAGAGGGAAAACCCAACAAACACCCCTTGAGCAAGCTCTTGGTGGGCAGCCTTCTGCCTCAACCAGTTAGGGTGAGTGGATAGAGGAGAGAGAAAGAGCAGAAAAGCAACAAGACACAACAAACAAAACAACAATCAATCAAACACTGGGCAGGTTGATGTGGCTGGTCACTGCTCATCAGAAACATACAGCTCCTGAGCCAGGGCTACCTGCAGAGAGGTACAGGGAGAGAGAGAGGACACACTACGGGAGGAGACACAATTAATGACATGTAATGGTGGCATATAGATGCATGGAGAGAGAGGAGAGGAACTCAGAGCATAATGGGAGGGGAGGGGGGGCAAGCAGCCTATAACAGCATAATTAAGGGAAGGCTCAGAGTCACCTGATCCAGCCCTAACTTTAAGCTTTATCAAAAAGGAAAGTCTTAAGTCTAATCTTAAAGATGGAGAGGGTGTCTGCCTCCCCCACTGAGACTGGGAGCTGGTTCCACAGGAGAGAAGCTTGATAGCTAAAAGCTCTGCCTCCCATGTGGACTGTGGAAATAGAACTGGCTTTTAGGTTTTCCATTTTGGGTGTGAAAGACTCAGTGCGAGGCTATGTTTAGGTCTAGGGTTGAGTCAAAGGTTGCTGCCACACCTCCACCTTGGCCTGTGCTTCAAGGGATGAGAGTTACTGTGACTAGGTGGGGTGGATTCATTTAGACTGACATATCCCTTCTGCTGTAACCAGGTTTCAGTAAGACAAACCAATGTGATGTTCACTTATCAAGTCATTCACAAACAGAGGTTAATTTTATTTTTTTTATTGTCATTGTAACATTGTGACAGGTATAACAAAATTTCGTTTGGAGCTGAGGGCCCCGGGCCGCTGAGGGCCCCGGGCCGCTGAGGGCCCCAGGCCGCTGCATGCATACGTGCCGCTATCATGGGCAACTTGGGGGGGTGGGACACAATCATGAAGTGGAACCTTCAAGCTCCACATTTGATTGTACTGTTATTTTGCTCTATGAGGATAAGTCTTAATTGGGTTCTTGTGAAAAACTCCTCTTGAGTTGATTTTCCATCCATCTTTTTCTGCTTATCCGGAACCGGGTCGCAGGGGCAGCAGTCTATGCAGAGATGTCCAGACTTCCCTCTCTCCAGACACTTCCTCCAGCTCCTCCAGGGGAATGCCAAGGTGTTCCCAAGGCACCCCCTCAGGGCGCCATTTGACCGACACGGTCAAATGACCTCTCCAAATTAACAAAACACACGTGGACTGGTTGGGCAAACTCCCATGAACCCTCCACCACCCTGAAGAGGGTATAGAGCTGGTCCAGTGTTCCACGGCCAGGACAAAAGCTGCATTGTTCCTCCTGAATCCGAGGTTCAACTATCGGTCAAATTCTCCTCTCCAATACCCTGGCATAGACTTTCCCGGGGAGGCTGAGGAGTGTGATCCCCCTATAATTGGAGCACACCCTCCGGTCCCCCTTCTTGAAAAGAGGGACTACCCTGGTCTGCCAATCCAGAGGCACTGTCCCCAACCGCCAAGCGATGTTGCAGAGGTGTGTCAGCCAAGACAGCCCCACAACATCCAGAGAACATCCGGTACCTTAAGTACTCAGGGCAGATCTCATCCACCCCCGGTGCCTTGCCATCGAGAAGCTTGTCAACTACCTCGGTGACTTCAGCTTGGGTGATGGACGAGTCTACCTCCGAGCCCCCGACCTCTGCTTCCTCATCGGAAGACGTGACGCTGGGGTTCAGGAGATCCTCAAAGTATTCCTTCCACCGTCCGACGATATCCCCAGAGATCCTCAAAGTATTCCTTCCACCGTCCAACGATATCCCCAGTCGAGGTCAACAGCTGCCCACCTCCTGAGGCGCCAGATGGTATGCCAGAATTTCTTTGAGGCCGACCGATAGTCCCTCTCCATGGCCTCAACAAACTCCTCCCAGACCAGAGTTTTTGCCTCCACAACCACCCGGGCTGCAGTACACTTTGCCTGCCGGTAGCTACCTCAGGGGTCCCACGAACCAACCAGGCTCGAAAGGTCTCCTTCTTCAGCTTGACAGCATCCCTTACTTCTGGTGTCCACCACTGGGTTTGGGGATTGCCGCCACGACAGGAACCGGAGACATTACGGCCACAGCTCAGAGCGGCCGCATCGGCAATGGAGGTGCAGAACATGGTCCATTCGGACTCAATGTCTTCAACCTCCCTCAGGATCTGGTGGAAACTCTGCCGGAGGTGGAAGTTAAAGATCTCCCTGACAGGGGGCTCAGCCAAACATTTCCAACAGACCCTCACAGTACGTTTGGGTCTGCCGAGTCTGTCCAACTTCCTCCCCCGCCATCGTATCCAATTCATCACCAGGTGGTGATCATTTGACAGCTCCACCCCTCTCTTCACCCAAGTGTCCAAGACATACAGCCGGAGGTCAGATGAAACAACTACAAAGTCGATCATAGACTTCCGGCCTAGGGTGTCCTGGTGCCACATGCACTGGTGGACACACTTATGCTTGAACATGGTGTTCGTTATGGACAAACTGTGACTAGCACAGAAGTCCAATAACAGAACACCACTTGGGTTCAGATCAGGCAGGCCGTTCCTCCCAGTCACGCACCTCCAGGTGTCATTGTCATCACCCATGTGAGCATTGATTTTAATTTACATAATTTAGGTGGTGGGGGGCAGACACAGTCTATGGGGTGCTGGGAGTTTTGGGTGGGCAGCAGCTGCAAAGAGTCTGCAGAGAGGCATGTAAGACTGCAGCTCTGCATCCTGGTCTCAAATCTGAGTTGTCATAATTTAGGTTGTACAATAAACTCGTCCAGATTTCTAGATATGAGAGCCACACCATCTGAAGTTGGATGGATGGTCTCTGCTAATCAGACCAGGTTTATTCCCAGGGGTCCAGAGAAAACTATGGAGTCCAACATTGTTTTGGCGAAGATGCACACAGGCTCAACATTAATTTTAGTGACCTCAGACTAACTAAGTCGTCAGGAGTCATTAGCGCTGATGTGAATAACAGTCTTACTGTATTTACCTTTATCCTTAATCAGCAGCTTCAAATAGGATTCGCTCTGGGCCCAGGAATGCATTTGGCTATGGTCGCTGGTGTCTCTAGCTTCATGTTCCTGACTATAGAGTTGCCAATTACCAGTTGTTTACTCAGTGGCTGTGTCGCAGAGTGGGGAAACTCGATCTGAAATGTGAACAGGCAGCTGATGCACTGTGGGCATTTGTTTCGAGCTACGACTCTCGCCAACTGTCACCCAGCCACCTGGCTGAAATCCCAGATGCTCGGGAACTGCTGGGGAGCGCCTAGCTTGGGCTGAGCTACGTCTAGGAGGCCCCCACATCAGCTACATGGGCCTGGCTAGCTGGGCTCGCCAACTGTCACCCAGCCACCTGGCTGAAATCCCAGATGCTCGGGAACTGCTGGGGAGCGCCTAGCTTGGGCTGAGCTACGTCTAGGAGGCCCCCACATCAGCTACATGGGCCTGGCTAGCTGGGCTGTTGTCCATGCTGTGAAGCCGCATTTCCAATTTGCTGAACCTTGCCTGCTAGCATCTAACATTTATTACAAGTACCATTATCGCTCTGAGACGCAGAACTTAAATCTTAGTCCCTGAAATGGGGTCAAGTACAGTGCAAACAGGGCACATTCCCAAACAATCACTCAAGTGCTTTTTAAACCTATTGTATAATTTGTGTTGGCCTTGCAGTGGTCTTTAAGGAGCAGCATACAAAGTGCATGAGGAATGAAGGAAGGAAGGTTTGCAGGACTGCGGTACATTGAAAATGGTTTCAACATGTGCTTGTGAATAATCTGCACAAATCAGTTTTTTAAAACATTTTATTCCTTGAAGAGTGTTATTAGAACTCTTTTCATAAAAAGCTGTGGCTCCAATCTAAAGAGTGCCTTGGAAAAACCTCTTTCCATTTTCTTTTAACTTTGTATTAAACCTAATTGGGGTGAAAAGAGGAATATCGTTATGAAGGATGATATAAATCTGTTGATATGAAGCTGCATGAAAATGACATTTTCATCTTCAGCAAAGGAGATTGTGGATGTTTATGCTATACTGTGGCCATTTCAGCAACCTTTCAAATTTGTCCTACCACCGTAATCAGGGTCAGTCTTCTCATCTGAAAAAATATATTTTGCTGTTTTGTTTGTTGCAACCTAGGGGACATGTTTAATGTTCCACAGTGTTTTCTGTTTTGTATGCTTGCCTGCAGCAGTGGCCTTCAACATTGTTCCTCCATGCCGCACTGACATCAAAAAATATCATTTCTTTACTCAGGTATATAAAGCCTTTCGTCCTCCTCGTAATGTAATAGAACTGTCATGGATGCGTCCATTTATACATCAATAGTCTGATGGTTTATAGTTCAGTGGTATAGCCCACACAGATGGATTAAATATGCATACTGTATACATTCAAAGGGACCAAAGAAGAGTCCCACATTTGCTTAATCACAACTGAACCCATCCCCCTGGTTTCAGTTCTTTGCTTTGTATTCACAGGAGGGTGGCCTATACGTCATTGCAGCGTGCAAGTACAAAAGCATGCTATATTTCAGCTGCACTTGTTTTTTAATACTTTGCTTGGCTATACTGTGTAGTTTTAAGCAAGCTTAAAATAAATAGGAAAGCACCGTTGGTTTCTTAAGTGAATCCATAATATTGAGAATTCATGGGAATTATGTTCAGACATGTATGCCAAAGGGGATTCTTCTTATCAAGTGTTGAAGATCACAACCTCAGTAACTTATTTTGTACGGTAGTTTTCACATTTACCTCAAATTTCCAGCATCATTCTATAGTTGCCACATTTATATGGTTTTGTACTCTCCATGTTTTCTAACGACATACGTATTTACATTTTTATCTCATTTGACCTCTTTGATATTCGGTACTAAAATGCATTTTTGCTGATTCAGACAGCTGAAAACGTTACATCATGGTCTCAGGACGCTCTAGTCTAATTTGTCGTGTGCATATCGAACAACAAATCTTTAAAACACAGTTGATTTACTTGTGCTTATTACTGCACAGTAGGCTCGGTCTGTACCTGATGAAAGGTACCAAATACTACCAATGAGCCTCCTCTCTGTCTCTACATGGCCTTGTGATATTGTGCATTTTCTCTTTAGCAACCTCTGATGTTTCTTCTTAGATGAAATCCAAACAGAGCGGAGAATGTAATCACAACTTGCTTAGGATTTGTCTGAGTTGTACTTTGATAGGTGGTGTGAACTGAAGTGTGTCTGATCAAAGCGAGACACAATCTGGCCAGTGTTAACATCTGGATACAAGTCATCTGAGATGAAGTATTGATAAACAGCAGAAAACATGAACAGCTGTCCTGTAGTAAAATTAGATTTTCTAATGTGGCACAAACAACCTACATATACTCTAAAATGCTTATTTTTATATAACATTTTTAACAAATATATTACCAGAAAAAAACTTGTATCATTAGTTTCCAGCTTTTACAAGACTGGCTGGCCTAAAGACTGTGCATATATGTAGTTACATAACTCAGTCTGTTCGGCAAAATGATGGTAGTATGCACTGTAGTAGATGAGTAAATGCTTTTCAAGTGATTTCTATGATGAAATATAAAAATTACAATCTGGAATAAAGCATTTTACATAAAACAATGAATGGCAACAGGACATTTTAAACAAGTGTACATTGGTTTAAAAGCTGAATAGCTGCAGGTATTTGATTATTTGCTAGTGTTATTTTGCACGTATGCAAACACAAAGTAGTAAACAGTTGAATTTATAAAATAGTCACTGCAGCAGGAGTTTCTCAAAATGACCCTGAAGATTCTCTGTATTTCCTCCCAAAAAAATATAAAATAAAGGTTTATTTTCAGGATCTAAACTAGAAGAGAGGAGGAATAAGGTTGTTAGCTTTGTTCCAAATTACTCTACATACCAGAGATAATTTCTTGTTTCATTTGTCACCTTCTGTTTTCAACATTTTGATATCTACTAATAATTTGAAACTAAACTATTTTCAGTTGATTACAGTGACATAATTCACAAAAGGCAACTTAAGAGATTATCATAGTTACTTTAAATATATCCAAATTATTTTTTTTGCCATGAACTGCAGAGGAGGACTTGAACTAAATTAGCTACTTGCCGAGACGCCGGTTAAATGTTTTCTCAGGTCGGTGCCCTCGCTGGTGAAATTCAGAATAAAAGGAAGACAGATATGCACATACTAAGTTGCTTTTATTAATACAGAACTGCATGCTACAGAGACTGTACAGCATAAACATTTATTCATTACAAAAAAACATGGTTTTGGAACCATTTAAAATAACAGGAAAAAACAAACAAACAAACAAAAAGATAAGAGCATAAAATAGAACAGGAACATCACAGCCGTTAAGGAAACATTCAAACTATTTATCATTAGCATCTTAATAAACCAGAGAAGAAATTGACAGATTACAGTCGCGTCATGTCAACTACAATGGCACCGAGTGGATGATTCTCTTGTAGCTTTTTTACAGCCTCTTGCAACATCAACATGCCTATTTTTTCTATCTACCTATATGCAGTAGTGTACTTAAAAGTGGCAGTTTTTGTATTTTTTTGTATTTAATAGTTTTTTTATGAACCTCCTAATATACATAATTTGGCCCTTGTGGGTTTATACAGTATGATGTCCGTATTTTTATTAAGTTTAAATTTTAATATTTTGACAATTTGCTACCAAACACATTTGTTATAGCAACATTTATACTACATACATAGCAATCTATGTAACGTCACAGCAAAGAATGGTATTGAAATAAAAAAAAAAAAAACCCAACAAAATGAACAAAAAAAGATCCCTATAGCATGGTTAGAGGGGCCGAGAAAATTGTCACAAAATTTGGCACGGAAAATCTGTACACGAATCTACAGTCTGAGAGATGTGACTGTGCAATAAAAAAGAAGGGCTTTAGACGTTTTCCCAACTACTGAAGACATGGTACCCACCGTCTCTACTTTCAAGTTTTTTCTTCTTTTTTGTAAAATGGCTTATAGACGCATTTCTTGAAATGAAGTTGTGCATACTTATGTTCATGAGATCTACACGGTACACTGCGTGGAATCCAGGTTTTCAGTGAGGAAAGAAACCGATAAAAGATCTGCCTTTTAAAACCTCCTTGTAAAAATGGATCGTCCATATACGTCACTTACCTTAAGAAAAAAAAATTTGTACAATGTATTAAGAAAACAAAAGTCAAAAAGAGACACATACAAGATACAACAAGCAATCTCTAAAGCAATAAATACTACTGGTCCTAGCGTTGACATTTTGAATTTAAGAACCCTCAACCCTCCCACCCCCACCTCCCATCAAGCCCACCCAACTTGCCTGACTCCACCCCAAAGGTAAACGACAAAGAAAAAAGACGACGCAGTGGAAGAATGCATATTTAACACAGTAATCCCCCCGTCCCCATTATTCTGTACATTTAAACAAGAACAAGTAACATCACAATTAAAGATGTTCCTCAGAGAGGTGTCACCGCTAGCCTCATGCCCTCCTAGAGTTTGAACAGATGTCAGATGATTGGTTCGCAAGCTCGTATTTAATACAAATAAAGAAGGAGAACCAACTCTTTCAAGAAAAGGGCTCAGTGAATAATCTAGCCTACCTTTTTATATCCGTCTTTTAAACATTTTGAAGTTGAACTAGATAATTTTTGTTTGCACTGTTTAACACTACAAAAAAGACAAAACAAAATTCATAAAAATTTTGGCAGATTCACAAAAGCTATACTACAGCTCGTTGTATCATTTCTTTATAATAATTAGATTTTTTGATAATGATGGGTCAAATATTGACCAATGAACTTTAATAAAACAAAAAAAAAAATTCAAAGCCCTATGGCACAGAAACGAAGAGGAAAAAACTGACGGCAAGTGAAATATAGTAGAGAGAGGGCCTAGAAAGGTGTGTGTACGTCTGTGTGTGTGCAGAGCTAGAAAAGAGAAGAAGAATAGGGTAGACTATTCTATAGACTTGGTCACTAGCGACAGAGGCTGAGGGGTCGTGGAGGGGAGGAGCGAGTGGGAATGACACAGCGATGCTGAGGGCCGGGCCATTGAAGACGCCACAGAGGAGCCCAGGTGCCGCGAGGACGAGACGTCACCGTGCTCCAGGGCTCCATTGTGGGAGGAGGCGCCAGGTGTTTTGTTAGCTGCAGCAGAGTTTTCCAGCTGAACCAAAGATGATGGTGGAGGCCCAGCCAGGAGGTGCGGGTGGTGGAGTGGCTGGTGGGCCGGTTTCATAGTCAGTGAGAGAGGTTGCATTTGTTCAGTCTGAGGTTTGGACTCTTTTGAGGAGGGGGAGGGAACCACTGAGGAGGGGGAGGATGGGGGGGAGTCTAGTAAGCTTCCGTCCGTAGAGGGAGGACTGGCACAGCTGCCTTCACCTTGGATGTAGCGAATGCACTTTTTTTTTCTCCTGAGGGACAAGGCGAAAGAAAGAGAAGATCTTTTAGCATCACATCTTCAAACCGTATCGCCTCTTAGCTCTGCTGCTGACTTGAATGCACCTTTGCCTTCTTAGATTAAGGAAGGCCATTCCTTACAAACTATAACAGTTAACATTTTGCAGGTACATTTAAGTAGCACCTTGTGCTAAGAAGGTGGCAGCAATGACAGTCGACATTTCTATACACAATCATCAGACAGGACCGGTATGAAGGAAAAGGCACAGGAACAGGAAGCAGCAAGGAGATGAAATGCACACACGATGACGATGACGATGATGATGATGATGCAAGGACAAAATGAAGCAGATTAGATGTAGTAATGGTTGCTCTGTCTTACAGGCAGCAGTACACCTGGGGGATCAGTCTGTTCTCTCCAGCAACACAAGGTTACTGGATCTGTCTCGACTTCTATCTGGCTCTACTCTCTTCTCCTGAGGGGAGGGAGTTTGGATATGAGGCGAAAAAGTCAACAAGAATCCACACTACCCCGTGTCTACCCCACAGACACAAGTGTGTGTGTGTGTGTGTGTGTGTGTGTGTGTGTGTGTGTGTGTGTGTGTGTCTGTGTGTGTGAGCTATGTGACATAGTCTGGGGTATTTGAGGCCAGGCCTGTTTGCCCTCAGTGGAACCCGATGAATGAGCACGGGAAAGGAAGGGAGGGGGGAAGGAGTTAGGAGAACATGGGATTGTTGAATTTATCTGTGGTGACTCTGCTGTGAAGGCTGCATTCAGATTTAGTTAAGGGGGAATCTCTGCCCACCCTGACCCTGGCAGTGACCCCGTCTCTCAGCTTTATATTCTATCACAAGGATGCCTGAAGGCCATGGAATATTAGTATTTAAGACTCATAAGGGACAAGGAGTAGGTAGATAAGGTGTTTAAAAAAGAAAGATTGAGGCTTTTAGAACATAAGGCTGACTTCCTGTAATTCTGATAACAAACACAGAGAAAGCATATTACTGCAAATGGGTAAGAAGGGCCTCATGAAACTTTGATCGCATGCTCTAGTGAAAAACGGGCATGCATTTCCAATAAGCTCAACAGTACAGGCACACTACACCAGACAGTATAGAACACTGGAAAAGTCTAGAAAAGAGTGCAGATAGGGCTTTCGACTGCATTCTGCACTGATACTGTACCAGTGGGTGGTGCGGACTATCGACTGGGCGTAAAAAGGTATCATTTTGCAGCTACATACACATCTCGCTCTCAATAACTGTCTGTCAAACTGCAACAAATGAGCTAATATCCATTTTTTAACAGACATATCGATTCATAGTATGTGCCTGTGTACGTTATTGATTTCTCCGTCTCGGGGGAAATTACACCAGATGCATCTTTTAGGAAATTGAGCCCAGAGAGAACTTTTAACCTCTCTGCTCCTAAAACGAAGACGGAATTATCGCACTTTCCAGTCTACTGATCTCCTGCTCTGCTTTTTTTCCCTTTCTTTAAGGAACAAAGCGGAATTTTGCTAATGTTTATGTTAGCCGGAGGGGAAATGAAAGAGCCAAGTGGAAACACCACCAGTGATGGACTACGTGATGGTGGGTGAGTTGACATCCTACTTATTTGAAAGAAAATTTTAATAGCAAAAGTAGTATAGGTGATCTGTTGAATTCTTGGACTTTCAGTACAAGATTGTGACAAAAACAAAAATTTCCACTTGAAAAGTTGTATAAGCTTGTAAAAAAAAAAACCCATCTGACTAAAGTTTGATTTCGAACCTACCAATATAAACAGTTAAAAGAAAATCAACTGAAACACGAAGCAGCAGTAACAAACAAAGTGTTGCAATGGTTGGCGCTGAAGAAAGGTTGTGTCAAGAAAGAGTGGGGCAGGGTGTGGTGCAAGCCGGACACAGAGAAGGATGTTACTTAGCAGAAACAAATACCTACCATGAAAATATTCCCAATTCAAAGACTGCTTGTGTCAGAACAGAAAGACAACAGGTAGGGACTAAGTAAGGGTTATTGAAGAGGAGTTTGGAGGAAGAAGAGGTGGAGAAGGAGGAGGAAGAGGGCACAGAAAAGAGTGTCACTGAGCAGGCCCTCAGAGAAAGCAGGGCTAAATTTTTAAGCATAACATTGTTATTCAAAGGGCGCCAATTAGAACATACATGACAGTTACGATGGGAGGGAATTATCCACTGCCTGCAGAGAAAATGGATTTCAACCGTAACTCCAACTGTAAGAAACATTATTCCAAATTACATTAGGAAACTGTGATCACACAGCAAGATATTGAGTAATCTTATGTAGAAATCCATTTTCTGCGACTGGGCTTGAACTAAGTTCAGTGAAAAAATTTGCTGAGGGAATTTATAGCAGGAAGCTCCTCAGTAAGGACAAGGAGCAGAGGAGTTTGCCATCTGTTACCACACTGATGGAAGCGTTTTAGAGGGATATCTGAGCAAATCATCAAGGAAAAGAGGATGCTCATTGTGGATGTCTTCCTCCCATTGGTACTACAGCAGTTATACCTGCATGGTTTGCACCATAAACTCAGCTGGTCAAGCCCGAACAAGGCACGACACTTCTTTGGGGTATTTGCATCTGTTAGCCAAAGAGGTAGACACAAACATATACACAAAGACACAAAAAAAGAAAAGAAAAAGAAAGAAAATGGACATGTCATTGAACAGAAAACAACGTAGCCAGGGCTTAGGTTTAGGCTGGCAACACTGGGATGTCCTCCATATTGACCAAGCCATCAGGCTCCAGATCCTCCAAGCCTCGACCTGCCACTTTAGGGTTTCTGAGCAATGTCAGTGGAGGTTACTGTACTTTGAATCCTGCAATAAAACCCTTGTAACCCCAGAAACACATACACACAGTCACCACTCATACAAACACTAGCATATGCTGTTAATGCCATTCTTCCCAAACAGGAGGTAAAAATCAAATAGTGGGAACCTAGAGATAGACCGGCAGGGCGTGGCTGGAGGAAGCTATGAGGTCATGGTAGCCTGGCGGGACAGACAGAGGGGAGGGGGGAGAAGACAGGAAGCAGCAGAGAGCAGAGGAGGAAGTCCCAGCATAGAGTTACCCAGCCTTCACCTGGCCCTGGCCAGTGCAAGCATACACCATACACACCTGCACGGGCCACACCAGTTATTCTGCTGGTCGAGCCCAAAGCGTGCTCGACACTTCTTAGGAGCGCTCAGGTCTGATGCCGCAACAGGGAAGGGAAGCCAGCAGAGAGAGGAGAGTTGGAACCAAAACCCCCCAAAAGAGGAACAGAAATCAAAAGGAGGAGAGAAATAAGGAGAAAAAACAGATAACAGTGAATCTATGAAGCTTCGCAGTGGCTCATTGTGCAAGAAATCCCCCCAAACCCTCCCCTTAAAGATAGGACTGAACACAATTAGTGTGTTTCAGACATTGGTTAAAATCAACATGCATGCACATGATCAAATTATGATATTAATGCGGAAACAATCACTTTCAGTAATCTAAATTCTGACTGGGGTTAAAGCTGGAACGTAAGAAGTGCTTATTTGGTTGAGAGGATATAAATGGAGCAAATGCAGATTGGATTAATTAACTGCTAGATGTTATCGGTGCACTATAAGACAAGGTAAAGGTGCTAGAACTAGGCAGCAGGAGCAGAGTGCTAAAACAGCACGGTGGTGAGTTAGCCCTGGCCAGGGGAAGGTTTAAAGAGGTTTGAGCCTAAAAAGGGAATCTACTCCTTAGACCTGGCATCAAACACTTGACTGTTCTCTATCAACACTGGCGGTCAACTGCAGAAACGCTGCCAGTCTCTCGCTAGCTCTACCCAGTAATGGTGCCATTATCAGAAGCAGAGCAGAGAGACAGCAGAATAGTGTGGTGGAGTGTTTGGGTCCAGGCCTTTTCTGAGTAGAGGCAGATTTAAAGGGGGCAGTAGGCCAAACTCATGCTGGCCTTTGGGAAAGGCACAAGCGCAGCTACTGAAGCATTTAGATTAAGGAGGTTTACCCTGACGCCACATCCTCCAGGTCACAGTGATAACTAACTTCATAACATCAGTTCCTCAAGCATACTGCAAAGTGATTTTGCCAAAATACGAAGATGCTCTAAACTAAGCAGCAACATGAGTAAATGGAGGTAAACTAAATGAAATATGACCTAACTTGAAGTCAAATAAACAACAGCAACATTTTAAGAAAAGGAAGCAGCAAAGAAAAAGTGCATATTTAAAAATAGAGAATTTAAGCTTAAACCTGCCTAATATTGCACATTCATAGATAAATATGCATTAATTAAAAGAAAAAAAAACAAGTTAGTAATTTAATACTCAAAATGACATTAGCACCTGTAATCGGAGGGAGTGAAAGGCAAGGGTTTGGAAAATATTCTCTGTGTTCTGAAAAAAAAAAGAACAGATAGAGAGGCCTTCAAGAAGAAATCCGTCACCAAACGAGCGCAAAATACACAATAACAAGTCGGCAATGCTCCTCACAGTACGATCAGAAGAATAAAAAGTAGATAAATCACAGAATTAGCAAACCTCCTTAATTTTAAGATGTAAGTGAATTTCTTTTGTTGGTATCAAAGCATGCATGAAAGCAAGCGAGGGGCAGCCCAACAAGCACGCACACACATGCAGTCGCACAGACACAGTACAGTAGTGCATTCTATCTGCAGGGCACAGGCATTATAAAACTGGGCCACGCACACAACACTGGCAAGGTTAATGGCTCTCACAATGCTTCAACTTCACATTCTCAAAACACACATACCACAATACCAGAACGCTAAGGGGCACTGTGGGGAGGAGGCGTGTCAAGAGGGGAGAGGAGAGTGTGGGGGGTCATGCATATTCAGTTG
>NW_018127949.1:1890707-1903021 GCF_001952655.1 Monopterus albus
GTAGCATAGCTATACCAAAAAAAGAAAAAAAAAAAAAGCCAGGCACGATAACACACACAAACATAACACACAAAAAACTAGCTTGACTTTTATCTTGCAAGATGTCACATCTGCCTGACACATGATGGGGCTCTTCTAATATAAGAGATAATTGCAGCTCACTTACCATTGCTCTCTGCTTGCTGCTTTTCCCTTTTTCTCTTCTTCCTTTTCCCCTGTTGGTTAGCCGCCAAAAAAATAGAAAAAAAAAAATAGACACAGACAGGAACCTTAGTTATTATATTGCAGAATGCCCAAAACATGAAACAGAGAATAGAACTCATCTTTGTGTTTACTTATTTATTCACTCATTCTTTCTCTGCCTTTTGTTTTTCTGTCTCTGCCCTCCGGTTTCTAACAGACACTGCAGGCCAGACCCGAACTCTCCCTCCTCTTTCTGGTTTGTCTTTTTCTGCTCCTTTCTTCTTTTTCTGTAATATTTTGTCTTATTTTCCTCTGCTCTGCGAACATCTAGACATCTTGACAGGCTTCTGGTTTTGGAATACAGATTTCTCTGAGGCTCCACTGGTCAGCTTGATCCCAAAATTGACAAAATTGATGAGAATCTGTGCACTTGTGTCAGAACAAAGTGTCTAGGGTGCAAAACATTAGTCAAGGATTCATATACCGTAAACATCATAGTTGGGCTTTGTTGCAAATATTCCTTCATGCCATTAATAAGATGGGCTTTGGTCAAGGCGATTTGTGCCGTGTGAAATATACACTCACCAGCCACTTTAATGGTCACACCTGTACAATTGTATACAATTCAATGCAACACTTCCACCTTAACATCTGTGTTTATGAAACTGTCATAAATGTATAAATTCAATGATATGTTTGTTATTGAGGTCATAGTTAAAGGTGGTGTCCAACTGGGTTACATTACATTTAGAAACTGAAACCAGAAGAAGTTTGAAATGTGTCTCTATATAGACAGGGGATAGCTTAGTGGTTAACACCGCTGACTTTGATACTGCAGGTCTGGGTTCACTTCTCTGTTTTGTGAGTATGATTCAGATCCCTGTGCACGCTCATTACCCAATACCAGAAGTCAGTACAAGTTCCAAGTATGCTTCTTCATAGCAGGTGGATGGCACAGTGGTTGATGCCACTGACTGTGGTACAGCAGGCCGGGGGTTCACGGCCAGTTGTGGGTCCTTCAGCAAGGCCCTTAGTGCTATCTGCTGAGTGAGATACACCATGAACACTATGGTGAGGAGGAGTCAGGATGCCAGGGAAGACCTCCTACCTTCCTCTCCTCCATGTTACCAGCCTGCTGCTTTCAGGAGGACCCCACATCATCTATCCTTAGCCCTCATACTTTACCTTTCTGAAAAGCAAACCTTCTTCATCTGTGGTCTTCTTTGTCCTCCATCTCCAGTTGTGGGGGAGGATGAAATCTCCCCACTTTCCCTGGCGTCCTGACACCTCCTCCCCGTAGCCTTCATGGTGTATCTCACTCAGCAGATAGCACTAAGGGCCTTGCTGAAGGACCCACAACTGGCCGTGAACCCCCGGCCTGCTGTACCACAGTCAGTGGCATCTACCACTGTGCCAACAACCTGCTATACATGAACATATTTGGAACTTTTACTGGCTTCTGTTATTTGTTTATGCAGCTTACACAAACAATCTAGCATGCCCTGACCTGCCTAACAAAGTCAGTGGTTAACACTGACTGTATAGGCCTACATTTTGAACTTTTACTGGTATCTGCTACTGGTTAACACAGCTTAACAAAGAAAAGGGGGTGCTTGGTTTGATGCAAGACCTCCATCTCCCTGTTAAGGGCCCACACTGATAGTGTGCCCTGACAAAGAACTGAACCCCAACCTGCTGTACCAAAGTCAATGGTGTTAACCACCAAGCTATCCAGCAGCTGGATAGGTACACATTTAGAACGTTTTCTGGTTTCAGTTTCTGAATATAATGTAGTCCAGTATGACACCAACTTTAACTATGACCTATACACAGCAGTAAAACCAGCAATGAAAATTTCCATGACAATATCAAAGACAGTGAACTGGGTGAGTCTGAATGACCGTATGCCTCAAAGGGGGGGAAAAAAACCAGACTGTTACGACTTGTAAACTTAAAAACTTACATAGTTGTCTCGTGCTGACCAGCCAGGGTACAGCTGCATGTGGAGCTGTCGTTCTTTCCTGGCAAGCTCGTAGTACTTGGCCTGCTCCTCCCGCGATAGGGCGTGCCACTGTGCAACAAGGAACGAGACAGAGAGAGAGTTTCACCATGAACAGGTAAAACAGAGGTATACAGGTTGGACTTGCATCTACAATACTGCCCCATCAAGTCACCATTCATTCAACCACTGTGTTAAGCCCTTGGTGTGTGTCTCATGAGCTGTTAGGACTCACCCTCCGCCCCAGGATCTGGTTGATGGCAGCACTTTCTTTCAGTGTGCACTCTGCCACCACTTTGGCCCGCATCTCCTTCATGTAGAGCATGAAAGCATTCAGGGGCTTCTTTATGTGGACCTGTTTCTTTTTCTCCTCTTCTTTTTTAGCATCTGTCTGTTTCCTGTGGAGGGCCAGAGGACAGGAAGGTGAGCACAGTCAAACCCACGGCTGGTTCTACTGGAAGTCACTCGATAAAAGTGTTTATAGGGCAGAGAGTGTCTACTTACGAGCTGTTGAGAGAGCTGATGTCACTGTGGGAGGATTCCTGCTTGACGTTGGGTGTGACGATGGCTGGGTGTGGGATGCCCGTCGTGTGCAAACTGTGGTGAGGGGGCACCATGTGTGGGGGGAACCTAGAGGACAGAAGACTGTGTAAATCGTCAGAATGGACACGGGTGAAATGAGAAGATGGAGCACATGTATACACAAGACTGTAGAACGTGGCTAAATTCCATTCCCATCAAGTATAAAGTGCTATTTCAGTTTCTTTCATAGAAATGGAATTTAGCTACATGACATAAGGTCTTATACAAACATCCACATGAACATGTCCCAGGCTGATTCCTGTGCGATACATTTTACAACTCCAAACGAGTGTTAGGTCAAATATCACACTTTAAGTACAGAATCAAGCCTGGGAAGCTACACTGTACACTGCACACAAAAGTATAACAATTACACAAGGATAAACCTCTCAAATGTAATCTTATACTACCCAGAAAGCATATACATTTGAGCAGTGTTGTCGTGGTCAAGTCCAGAGTTTCAGGACTAGTGACTTGACTTGGACATTGACTGCATTCTGACTTTTTTTTTTTAATAATATCCCATAATAATTTTGCCATAATTAATAATAATTTTGACACCGATATTAAAATGTGTCCACCCGCACCGTGCCATTAACATGTACACTACCACTATCTATAAATGATTATGCATTAAATTGCCAAGAAATATGGTGATGCAATAAACTTTTAGAAAGTTTGGACTATAAAATGGTGAGAGCTGTGTCATTTCTGTTTAATGTAAACCTTGATGACTCTGACTTGGGTGGCGAGGACTCGACTGCTCTTGAGCCAAGTGCTTTTTTTTTTTTAACCTTTATTTAATCACATCCTCATTAAGAGATTAATCTCTATCGAGAGTGTCTTAATCAATGTAGGCAACAAAGCTTATCAGTTCAATAAAACATATTTCCTTTTATCAAGGAACCATCCAAACTAGAATAGCATGTTTATCAAAGTCTAGCGTAACGTCAGGTACTGGGGGCTCCATTTGCTTCCTCCCTCTTTTCTGCCAAATGAGCACTGTCAGCAGCACTGACATTTTCACTATATCTCTATTCCTCTACAGTCATATCATCATTTCATCATCTGCAGCAGCCCCACATATTAAGGCCAGAAGCCCGTTTTCACTGGGCAGACCAGCCATAAGACACTGCTGTACTGCATGTCCCGTTGCATGTACGACTAATTATTTATGTGAAACCATTTGAACATGCACAGTATGTGTATGTTTACAGCACGGTGCCACGGCTCCACGTGACCACGCACAAATGTGAGAGAAGAGAGGAGGATGAAGAAGAAGAAAAAATAAAGGAATAATTCTTTTTTTTTTTTTAAGCAGCTCATTATCCGGCTGTGTCTGGCTGCATGGCTCCGAGCCAGAATATAATGATGAGGATAAACTCGCCACGAACAACTAGTTTCTGTTGGAGGCCATCTCAGGGGAGAGCCAGTGCGCTCCCCCCTCAAAATCTTTCCCTCTTTTTCTCCTTTCCCCTCATCACTGACACACTGGTGTTTGTGCCATGTCATCCGTTGATGGGGAGCTCGGCAGCAGTGGCTGCATATCGCCCATCATTAGGGCTGCTGCATTTTCTTCACTCACTCCGTTTCCTCTCTCCCTGTTCACCCTCCCTCCTTCTCTCTGTGCACTTGTTAAAATTTCCTCTGTTCCAAGATCTATTTTTTTTTCTCCTCCTCCTTTTCTTCTTCTTCTTCTTCTCTACTCCGCCTTGTCCCCTCACCACCTCCATGCTCCTTCGCTCCCGCTCTCCCTCCCTCTCCTGCTCCCGCTGATGCCACTGCGTGGCCCAGGTTATGGTTTAAACATGACGGCCATTCCTTTGAAGCACGGGGGCCTCGTGATCATCATCAACATCATCATCATACAGGCTCATCAGCAGCAAGCAGCACCTTGGACCAATTTATCCAACACAGGAGGAGACGCAGCAGAAACCCCCACCCACCCACCCCGAGGCTTTCTGAAAGATAAGAATGGCTGATGATGTTGGGGTGGGGGTGCAGGGAAGTGCTGGTGGGTCACCGGTGCAGCAAGCCCAGTGTTAGCCGGTGCCATTTAATTGCCAGTGCGAAGCAGTAGCCCTTGTGCCTGTTTAATGTATAATGATCCGGCCAGTGTGCTTCTCCCATTCCCCAGGAAAAGAGAGCGAGCAGGATGATGGGGGAACATATCAAAGGGCAAGCTTAAGCACAAGGGGCAAAGGGGCCTTTCACATCCTCCCACCTGTCACATATACAGTATATTCACACACACAATATAGATGACCTGCACTGGCTCCAACCCCATTATCAAAATAACGTTTCATTTGCTCTGTGTTTTCTCTTCTTGGCTCTTTTTCCTCTCGTCCTAAAAGAATGTATTTTTTAACAGGACCTAGGTGTAAGGTGCTCATTGCACAACCAGGTACCAGATTCATTCCCTGAATCCTAATTCAGTCTGGGCTATGGCACAGGGGACCTGTACTGAAGCAGCAGTCTCCTGAAAAGACCTGGCTCCCCGACAAGACTACAAGGCCAGGATGTCTTTTCTCTCCGATTTCTTCCAGTCAGCCAGCTCAGTGCAAATCGTTTGAGCCATCGCAACAGTCTGGTCCTTTCTTTGAACAAAACCAACTAGCTGAAGGCTATGTATGAGAGGAGCCTGCGATTTTGCTGACACAATTAGACAAATTGCTTCTAGATTTTGTCAACAATTATGAGTTTTTTTTCTCAACTCCATCAAAGTCAGTTTTTTTTTTTACTGTGTGAGGAGGGAGTTGGGGGATTTTTCTTCCCCTCCAGAGAGCTCCCAGAGCCCTCCATCTATTCAGTTATACTAATTCAATTAGGGGCCTCATCACAGGGCATTAACTCTTCCCCATGGCCAGTCCCCCCACATCCCAACCAGTATATTCAATTAGATGCACTGGAAATAAGATGATCACAATGTAAAGACTGTCATTAAGGGACCAAATTAGCAGTCACTTAAATCCAGGTTGGCTGGGCACTGCTGCCAGATGCCAAAGTCTGAACAGACCCACCGTCTGACCCTTTGCACCTGAGATGTTCTCAGGATGGGCTGGGAGGAGCTGTAAAAACCGGGTGAGTTTACAGACTCTTCTCCCTTATTCTCAGGGCTACGCTGAGACTCTTCCCCGCACCATGCATCTACATGATCCATCACTGTCACAGAGGTCTAAACACACCGCCCTCAGGAGCTGCTTTTCCAATCAGGCTGCAATTAAACTAAAGCTTGGCCTCATCCCTAGACTCTAAACCAGCCCTGTTCAAAAGTCCCCTGCTGCAAGAGCGTGTAGAGCGGAGGAAGGAGGAGGAGGAGCAGAGGGAGTGGGAGGCTGACGGCTTTTCGTGTTGTTTCTTTTTTGGCTCCTCCAGACCCACAGATCATGGGAATTAATTTTGGATGACTAAAAAGTCATCCAAAATTAATTCTTTTCGCTTCCTACACAATATAGAGGACATGCATCCCTCAAGGGAGCAATACATAGTTTAACACCAGCTGAGGAACACATAAACATGTATACAAGATGGCAACAAATACAGACGCCCCCCCCATTGGTTCACTAATGTCCACAGCAGCACTTGAGCTGGACCCTAATGGGCTGGACCAAAGCACCAGCCAAGTGTCAGGCCCCAGCTTATATCAACTAGTCCCCTTCAAAGTGTTGCTGTGTTTGTTTATCTGTTTGGCAACTCAAACTCACAGCAAGGACATGCCCCCGCTCATTTCAGAGCTGCCTAACATGCAGCCGGGGTAAATGTTCTTCAGGGGCCTCATTAGAAAATGATAAATATAATTAATATTTGAGGATGCTAGTTGGAGCCCCACACTGCAGCATTGGCCTTTTGAACACAGAGATGGTGAGTGTGCGCTCTCCTTAAGGGAGAAGTCACTGTTCATGGTCTCTGCAGGCGAGTGTGCATGTGTGTTGCTTGTACATTGCCCTCACAGCCATCACAAACACACCCAACTGAATGTAAGAGTGAGTGTGTGTGTGTGTGTGTGTGTGTGTGTGTTTAGTTCCTAGGGCTCAACTCACCTTGACATGGATGCGTTGACAGTGAGCGCAGTTGGGTAGGGGTGTCTGAAACCCCCTGTTGTGATTGGATAAACAGGCTGACCTTGCCTGGGGAGGGAGAAGAAAGAAGAAAGACAAAAAGGTAAAGAAACAGGGGTGATGGAAGAGGAGAAGGTAAAGCCCTCCATCTCTCCCCTCTCCCCACCGTGGACCTCTTTATTCTCATTTGATCAGGACAAAAATCTAGGGGATTGCAGAGTGCAGATCAAAGGGAGGAAAACTCTGAACAATTTGAATGCCACAAATCTTGATAGCAATGGCTAATTAAATTTCATAACCCTTCGCTCTGTGTCGACAGAGTGGGGCCCTGTTCCTCCCCAAGCTGGAGCTAGGTGTTTTGTTGTGATAATTAAAGACGAAGCGCGGGTCTCTTTAATGGAGCCATCACGCTAATTGAGGTCTACACATCCAAAGACAAACAATAATGAATGTAAATTTATACCAAAATAAAGTGCAGCAAATCAAAGGGCGCCATGGCTGCGCTCGGGGCCTCTCTTGGTATTTAGATCGCGGTGAGAAAACATTAAATTAACAGAGCTTAATTTGTAGCCTTTTGTCATACTAACAAGTGTTGACAAGAGTTACCAAGGGAGAGCCCCCATGTGGAATTGTGGGTAAAATACGGGCAATCACAGTTCATTACTCTAATTGGACCATACAGAGACATGCAAAATAGTATTTGCCACAAAGTAGCAAGCTGGGGTCGGCGAGAGCCTGAGGAAGCTGCACTGGGTTGTTGAAGTTCAGGAGTGAGTTTGTTAGAAATCAGAGGAATCAGGTTTACGTTTCAGAGAGGCCTCTAACTTATAGTGAGCACCCACACTGCTGAACAACAAGAGACACGGACGCTTAACTTTGTTTTCGTCATTGGCATATATACGATGGACATGGCGTCACCACTCCACTCTACTACGCAAAAGTGAAGCCATAATATTACAGTGGCCGCCATCTTACTTTTTTTGCAACCAGATTCTGGCAGTAGCAACCAGAAGTGGAATGACAGCATCGGTCCACCAATCAAAGCTGCCAAGTCACCTAAAATACACCCCTTTTTATATCATCAAATACCTTATTCAAAACAAACCTACCAGAAAAATGGCCACTTGCACACACATCAGTGAGATAATATCTACCAAAAACCACAGAAGTGATCTCTGGGAAAATTCTTATCTGATTTGTACTTTGAGTTTATGGTTTGGCTCATATCTCAACTGTTAACATGGAGGAGGCGGGATTCATGACCTATACTGCAACTAGCCACAAGGGGGCGATCAAGTCCCAGTGGCTTCACTTGTGGGAGCTCTTAGCCTATCCATTGTTTCTACAGTCAATGGTAAAGACCAACAACCTGCTGCAACAGTGTACACACATGCATTATCTGCTTTTATTGTTTACAGTCTCATTCTCTAATTATTTGGCATGATATACAGATTATGCTTGGAAATCATAATATATGGATGTCGTTAGCGTTTTCACACAACTCATTACAGAATGTAGCACAAAGAGTAATAAAAAAAGGATCTGCTTACTGTGGTACTAACCATCCTAGCGGATGGGGGATCTGGCCGACAGTGCCAGGTGACAGTGGGTAATAAGGGGATATATCTGGAGGATGCGGAGGCCTTGGAATTCCTGTGGAAGAAAGAGGATGACAGGAATGGAGAGGAGGTGGACAGACAACATGATGACAGAGAGAGAACCAAATCTTTGTCAGTGCTGAATTCATCCTTTGTTGAGAGTTTCACATCAGAATGGGGCAGACATCACAGGAGTGTTGCTCGCATGTACACCATGCTAAATCACACTTCCTGATCAAAGGCCTTTGAGGCAGCAGCACAATGTGTTGGAAGAGGCAGAGGGGGCGAGAGGTGAGGAGGAAACAGACACGATTCTTGTCACATTTGTCTGCTGAATCAGAAGCTCCATGATATAAAATGACTGCGGTTTAGAAGTTAACAAACACAACAATATAACTGCTTTGTGATCAGAGTGCTGCCAATTTGGGGCCACAAGTTGAGCCTCTGTGCTGGCAACAGCCATAGTGGTACAGGTATTGACAATGTGAACAACAGTGTCTGGATTGGCTTGTTGGTCTCTGTTCATCCTCAGTTTAATGTAAAAACAACAGCAAGTATTGTTTATCCCCCACAGACGAACAGTGACAAAGATGTCCAGTTTAAGGACAGCTCTTGTTTAGGGCATCGCCGAGCAATCGCAGCATCCACGGCGTTGCCTTTACCTTCCGTGGCAGCTGCCAGGCGAAGAAACTGCATCGACAAGCCACCCTGAATGAATGCCTTGAAAAGGTCTCATACACATCCGTGTGTAAAAATAACTTTCTCTCTCATGACAAACTTGAAACAGGCAACACTAGATGTGTAAAAAGCGCAGTAGGGAGGTGTGTGTGCGCTCAGCAGACCAGGAACTGGAGGACTTTCATTTTGGCTGAGGTGTGCTTCTTCCACACAGCTGGCTTTTCCATGTGCAGCTGTTGTTGCAGATATGCTGGTCTGTGCCAACACAGCCAAAGTGAATCCAGATCGCTCTTCATAGATCAGAACTTGGCCAGCGTTGGTCAGTGTAGGTGGTTACACCCAAAGTCCACAGCTGATGCAGGTTATCCAGTCATGAGAGGGATTGTGTTACTGATGAACACTGTGCTGTGCAGCAGTTTGTGGAAAACTTTGCTTTCCTTGGAATTAGTTTGTGGAAATTGTGGAAAACTTTGCTTTCCTTGGAATACCAAAGGCAAATTCTGTTAAAAAGGAAAGGCTTATGAACATTATCCCATCACCACCCAGCACTCAAGACCTAATATAGCTCATTAATTAATTAAACACTGAGCCCAATTAAGCAGCCCCATTAAGCACTACATTAAACAGCAGCTGGTGCATTATTTCCCCTTTGTAAGGACCATCATAATGAGGGAACATTATTACCTAAAACACTGACTCAATCTACCAGAGAACACTGAAAAGCATGAAATTATTCACTGCCCCGAAAATGTATTAACCTGAAAGGACAAGCTGAATGACGGTTAACAAAATGTGCTGGGTCAAGATGCTCACGGAAATGAATGAAATTGGCTAAAAACGTACGCTGAATGGTTGTGGGAGCTTAGTGGTTTTGTCCACTAAGCTGAAGACATCACTCCAAAGAGGCAGTCTGTGCGTGTGTTTACAGCTCCTCCAGCTACACTGGGGTTCTTGTTTTGAGTCTTGGAAGCAGAGGTGACTGTGTCCCATTATATCTGTCACAAGCTCATAAACAATTGTTTCTGAAGAACAATGGAAAAACTACATTTTTGTATTTCATAGTACTACTTCAAGTAATATATGGGTGTACTGACTTTAAACAGGAGTCCAGGGGTGGCCAATTCCAGTCCTCGAGGGCCGCTGTCCTGCTTGTTTTCCATGGCTGAACACACCTGATCCAGGTAATCAGCAGCAGGTCAGGCAGGGATAGTTGGAAAACAAGCAGGACAGCGGCCCTCGAGGACTGGAATTGGCCACCCCTGGTTTAACCAATACTGCTTACTCTGCAGAGTGCCTGAACGGTAAATATGACATTCATGTTTGACTCTTAAGCTGCTATCACAAGAATGTGTCTACAGTCCAACAGACACCATCCAGACAAACATAAGGTCCTGCATGTGTAGCGCGGTGTCAGGGCATGATGAAACATTTACACACCCAACAGTGCAAGCACTTTCAAAGAACTGCAGCGCCTCATCTAAGGAGAGGTGCTTCTGTGCTTTGCTAAAGTTCTGATGCTTATTTTTGGATTTGTTGTGAAACATATCGAGGTGTTCAGAAGTCTCATCCTGACACCTTTAAAGCTCACTGTACTCTCTACTCAAGGTTCTTTTTTTCAGGAATCAAGTAGCATGTTGTTAACTGAGTTCTATTTGAACACAAATCTCCACACGTCAGTCGAACATACAAAAACACTTTGAGCTTTACCTGTTTTGGGATCCACGTCTGTCTGTAGGTGAGGTGGGGGGTTCCCCGGTGTGAAGTGCTCATTGCTGTAGGTGATCAGAGGTGTGAGAGGGTGCACATGGTGAGGGTGCTGTACCACTGGAACCTTATTAGACTGAGAGAAAGAAAAAGGATGCAAATAGAGACAAATAGAAACAGAAAGAGAGAAGGGGAGAGGGAAAAAAATAGACCAGGGCGTTAATATTTGGATTAGGGGTCAGAGATTGCAGGCGTCTACCACAGAACTTGGACTATTAGAAGCTATTGAAAGAAGAGCCATCAAATTCTGGGTCCTCCCAAGGCAGCAAGCCACAATGAAAATGGTTTGTAATTAAAAGCACTTCTGTGGTGTCACCCTGAAATTCAGTAACACAATCTAAGAGGCTTGGGGGGGTTGCCAGTTCACATTTGGGCCTGATGTGTGATGAGGCCCTTTTAACCACAGTTGTGGTGAAGTAATCGATCATCTGTAAACCACAAAATCAAGGCAGCACGTGTAAATCCACAGTCATTAGCAGCTCCAGCTCAGCTCTCTTTCCTCCATACTCGAGCCTCCTCCTGGTCTCCCCTCTTCCTCGCTCCCCTTCCCTCATCCATTCCCCCAGGGCCTGGTTCATGGAGGGTAGGGATGTATTGTAATAAAAGGGTTAGGAGAGAGGAGGTGGGGCTGAAAATCCATTTCTGCATTTTTGCCAAATTAGTTTTAGCTATGTAATCTTCTCTTTGTGCTCCTAAGTGGCGCAGGCCCCCTTTTTTCAATTACCCAAAGATTACAGTGGAGCTTTAGGGGTGTGCTGCCGTGGGCCCCTGCGTTAACCGGAGCTCAGCCCCTCTCAACAGGCCAGGCCGGGACAGACACTAATACGCACAGTCCCCAACCACAAGATAACCAGATTAGAGCTCTGCTGTAGATTAGGCTGGTGGCAGAGACTGCTCTCGCCTCTTTACCCACACATCCTTATCCTGCCCTCAGCAGTCAAAGAAGTAGCACTAATCAGGCTTATCATAACATGGATGATATGTTCAGGGGGAGAGGAGTGAGACGCCGAGCTGCTGGCGAGTGTGTTCAGGCTGCTCTCTCATCGGCCACACACCCTCATTAGTGACTTTAAGTCATGCACGAAAGGAAAAAAGAAGCTCCACTGAGGCAACAGACTTTGAAAAACATTAATGGGACTAGATGTTGGCAGGGGGGCATACATACATAAGATGCTCAGTTGTCTGATGCTCACTGACAATACAAATGCAAAGCTGTGGGCCCAGGGCAAGACAAATTTGAGCAAAGCTTAATGCTGCAAACTAATAATCTGCCCAAACTGTGTGTGACCGAGATTGATATCAAGCCCAATATACCAACAGTCAAATCCGAGCCCTGTGCTAAATTTTCACAGCGTAGTTAAAGCTGTCCTTCTGTATGGTCTGTAAAGCCTGGCCCATCTAGGACTCTATTCTACTGTATAAGTGATGGTGGGGGGGGGGGAAGTGGAGGGG
>NW_018127949.1:1903105-1908902 GCF_001952655.1 Monopterus albus
GCTGAAAAGGCGGGGGGTGTTGGGGGGGTGGGTGGAATGGGTTTCTTTAAAAGGAAACAAACCAAGACGCTCCTTGTTGCGCTGGGGGCTCCTGATCTGATCTGCACATCGAGAGACGCAAAAGGAAAAATTGGTAGAAAAACAGCCAGGATGAGGATTATGACAGCTGCCAAATGCAGCTGAAGAAGATGGCCTCTGTCCCCCTGCACCCCCCCGTCTCTCACCTCCTAACCTCCTCCTTTACGACTAACCGCTCCTCCCTCGGGTAATGATGTGAAAGAATGTTGTCAATTCTTTATCTCTCTGCGCTGAAAAGCTTTAGTGGCCATTTAAATGAGTTCTTTTGTCCAGGGGCCCCGGCCATTGAGAAGACGGTTCAAAATGCCCATCCACTGAGTCCACATTTAGACAGAGGATGTGAGAGGGTGTGTGAGGGACAGAGAGAGAGGGAGACTGAGAGAGTTAGAAGCCAGCCGATTTACATCATAGTCACTTGTGGACTGAGAGTGTGCTCTTTTTTTTTTACCTTTCTCTGAAAAGCACTCACTGCTGCCTCCATAGTCTGCTCAGTCCTCCACAGACAGCGACAAGAACACAGCAACTTCAACTTAGGCTGTAAATATGTTTTCCAAGGAGACTGGCTTTCTTTTTACATTCCCTTTGAACCTGCTCACATGGGAGAAAATTGTGCCAACAGTCAAACTCGCACCCGCGGTGTTTATCACCTGAGGTATATATATATGGTCAGCCAGCCGATGTGGACTGTGGCCTGATGTCTTCAGTCAGCTCGCACGCTCACTCTACATGCCATGTGATCATCACACATGCAGCAGCAACGCTGACGTCAAGGCATCGCCCGGTGGTCCCTGCAGAAAGGAGGCCCACCACCTGCCCCGTGGCCACTGTGGGACAATACAAGCCCAGGACTCGTCTGGCAGGCTGCTCGGTGCTTCAGCCGCACAGAGCCCACACAGCACCGGGAAACAAAAGCAGGCAACGTGGGAGGCTTTACTCTCCCTGCTCCACAAAAGCCAGGGGAAAAGAAAGAACATTTCCTGCCCCTACACCCCCGCTGACTCGCATCCTTCCCACCACCTCCATCATTACAACAAACAGATAACAGCAGAAGAGAAAGTGCTCTGTAGTCATGATGACCAGACTTTCAAGCCTCAAAAAGAGATTTCACATTCAAAAAGACCCTGAAGAAAAATTTAAGAGCACACTCTTGTATGAACATCAATGAACACATTGACTCCTTTCACATCCAGGACACATACGGCGCCTGCTAGTGAGGAAGGCCAGCGCTGTGAAGTGCAGGCAGCACACTTTTAGTAGAGCAGACACAAACAGGAGCAGTAGTTGCTGCCTCTGGTTATGTTATTGATATTTCTGTGGTTCTGTTCTATTCTATTCTTCTATTTCCAGCTCTATTTCCAGGATCATACGGTCAAAGGGGTAAAAAGCTCATAGGCCTGAATGTATTTGGTTTTTCGTGTCATTGTGATCACCACAATGCTGCTACTCTACAATAGTTGCACATCTACTTGCCATTGATGGTTAACAAACACCACTGTTCTTTGGTTTCAAAATTTCCAACAGTGTAACCCTAGAATGAATGAATGAATGAATGAATTACATTTATTAAAGTGTCATGGCATTTCATAGCCCATCCCTCATGAGATTACCAGACACCTTTACATCATATATCAAAAACATAATACTTTTCTTCCTACAAGGAAATGTCTTCTGGCTGACTGGTCACATAGCAAATGAAAAAGCTATAAAAAGGTATAGTAGGTAAATAAAACTGATCATTGTAAAGAGGGACACTGCCATCATAGATCACACCATCACCACCACACTCCTTCCTCAGCTCCTATGCATTCCTTAAATAAGAAGTTAGCCACTTAAGTTGTTGTGAATCATTCATTACCTCATTCATATCCTTTACAGCATTAAACAAAAACTAAAATTCTCAATGCAAGGGACAATAAAAAAACTAAATCATTTTCTACTTCCCCTAAATCACACAGGACAGACACTTTTTTTTTATGTCCAAGCCACGTATCGACCTGATTTGATATGAAGAGGCCATAGAAGACTTTTTCTTCCATGTGTAATTTTCAGTAAGAGTCATTTTTAATGTCACAATAAGTACACAGCTTTGTCTCACTCCAAACCTTGTCTGCCCAGACATGTTTACACCTAAATCTGCAGTGCTGTTATAACCAGAAAACTATCTTAGGTGTACAATATTTCCTAAACTAGCTGGGGGCTAATGCTGTTCTGCTATGGTGTGAAAAGAGCCCTTTAGGAAGGGGGTAAATGAATGAGCTTCTTCAAGTAAAGGGTTACAGGAGAAGGCAGCGGTTGACAAAGTGACAGCAGGATGGCGGGAGACAAAGGGAGGGAGACGGCGAGGTGGAGGCTGGACAGGAAAAAGCTGTTGGCCTTGCATTTCCGCCTGGTGGCACCTCGCAGGGCCAATTTGAGTCCTAAATGTGAAGGTGGCGACCTTGCGAGCCCAGGGGGGGTTGGCTGGGCGGAGGAGGAGGAGGGGGGCTAGAGCCTCTCTGTCTCTCTGCTTCATGTCATGATATGATGAGTTGTCACAACAGCTTGCAGGGCGCTAATGAGCTGTAGTGAGGCCGGGGCAGGGAAGGGAGGCCGGGGAGCAGAGGAGAGCGATGTGAGGATGACAGTGCCGTGATGGATTGGAGTCCTCTCAGGCCTCCAAATTCCAAAGCAAGCAGAAAAAGCTGGCAGAGCATCCCAAGCCTCTCCCAGAGTGTGCAAGTGGCCCATGTCCAAGGCACATGGAGTGACACCACACACACACACACACACACACACACACAACACTGAAAAGGGGAGTTGTGAAAAGTGTCAGAGAATAATTATTTGTACATAAAAAAAAGTTCAAACTGTGCTGCCACAGATCTAACGAAGCATCTGGTATCCCTCACGGTTGTCCTTTTAAAATCTGTTTACACGCCATTGTTTTCCTCTGGGAGGTATAGAGTGCCCCCTCCAGGCTAAAGATTCTCATCTCCAAGCAGACCCATATACAAACAAACGCACACACACACACACACACACACACAGTCAAATCAATTCTCAGATTCAAGCAGACAATCTGAAGGAATACTCTGAGATTAACAGCAATGAAGATGAAATGCTCAAGACCAATTAAAGGTGCATCAGTCACAACCTGCCAGCATATGATGCTGATTTTAAAAAGCCCTGCTATATTTCAGAAATAATATTTCTTGGTTAATCATTAAGGGGAAAACATCTCTCCCACTATTAAGAACCTGGGAATTGTAGGAGGGAGGAAAAGGAATTAAAAGAGCTGTTGATCAGTTTTCTCTTGCAGAGAAGATGCGTCTCTGAGGGCGAGTGGCTCTTGAGACCACAGTATATTTAAAAGTTAATCTATTCACTTTGCTCCAGTGACACGCCGACTGCTTGATCACAGCGCTGAACAAAAATATTATGTGGGCCAGAGCCTTTGCTTCCCTTCCTCCTGCTCTCTTCACTAGCACTCAAGTCGTTCGTCACCATTTATTTTTGCTTCCCATCTTTGATAGTCGGCACATCAAATAGAATCGCAGAAAGGACATGTTCTGATATGTCACACATAAATAAAACTGCACTCAAATAGCTTAAATTTGAAGTGGGATCTGGTAGAACTGTTGTATTCTGTGAAGACAAATCGCCTCTTAGACACGTGTTAAAGCTTTTTCTTTTCAGTGTAAACAGCCTCTTGAGCTCTCATACCTGAGTTAAAGGGGCTTCTCTAAGAGGTGATATTGTAGCATAGTGTTAAGAGCCAGAATGAATTCTGCCTTTTGAAGTGCAATCAGCCCCTCAGAATTTCTGCTGAAAGCCAGGCAATTAAGAAACTGAATCGGATGCAACACTGACAAAGGAATATGTTAATCTGTGAGATTTCTGAAATCTTACTTACACTTCATGGCTAAGACATGAGCTTGATCAAATAGTGTTTTGTCAAGTCGCTAATATTCCTCTCGACAGAAACATGTCTCCAAAAGTTTACTATTTAAATGTATTAGCTGTTTATTATTATTTACTATTGGTCTCAATTTAAGAGAATTAAAAACCTTAAATAATTTTAAAGTGTGTGACAAATATCTCAGTATTATTCAGCTAAGCATATTTGATTAATTAGCATGCGTATACATGAATACACACAAAATGCTACACACACAAGTTTCTTATGTGGCCAAATATTGTAAGTCAGATGACCATAACTCCCTCAGCCCCAGTAACACCTCCCCCCCTCCCTCCCTCGTCCTCACCAACCTACTACCAACCTGCAGCACCACAACAACCTGTCATAATAAAGTCGAATGCCGTCAGTGAAGGAGAGACCGTGAAGAACGGGGAGCGCTGCTGCGTTACTCACCCAGCTGCTCAGACTGAGGTACCAGCAGCCCACCTGCTGGAGGAGAGAGAGCCCAGGGCCCAGGACTCCTGCCTTGGAGCCAGTCTCCTCCGGCCCAGCTGGAACTCCATCCCGTGGGTACATGACCCCCTCAGTCCCACCCCCGCCCCCGTCTCCTCCTCCTCCACCTGGTTCCACCTGGCCCCCCAGCTCCTCCTTCACGCTCTACGCCGGGGAGAAGCCCTCTTGCTTGGTTTGACCGCTTCTCTCCTCCACTTCTCTTCCTTTGTCTGTTTCTGCCTCTGCCCTTTCCTCTGCTGTGTACGTGTGTGATGTGTGTGTGTGTGTGTGTTTATCGCCCCCCCTCTCTTTGCACTTGGTGCTGTGGCCTGTTGACCATTGTTCCCTCAGGTTTTGACATGAGAGTGTGTCTATCTGTTGAAGCGTCTAGAGCAGGCTCAGGGTCTGAGGCCTAGTTTCCTCACAAACACACACACAGTCACCACATTCCTCCCCACCCACCCGCATCCATCCTTAAAAAAAATCCCCCAAATCCTTCACTCTATCCACAGAAGCCCTTGCTCTTAACGGCCAGCAGTCTCCCTCTTCTTCCTTAGTCAAAGTTTTGATGCCAGCGACAAGAAGTACAAGAAGTGAGAGTCAGAATGTGGACAGAGAAGGAAAAATTACATGAGCAGCTTCTCAGCACTGCAGCTGTCTTCCCACTAGCAATACTCCAGAAAAAAAAAAATATACTCACAAACACACACACAAAATCAGTTATTACCCAAATCCCCGCTGTACGTTGGATCTGTGTATGTGTTTCTTAGAGTATGTGTGTGTATGTGTGTGGGCTCTGCTGCGCCTCCAGGATGCCCAGAGACGAACTGGCAGCTTGAAAAGCTTTGGCTACAAGGTAAAGCGAGCAAGGCGAGCGATGGAGACAAAGAGGAGAGAGCAGGAGAGGGAGAGAGAAGGGAAGAAAGGAACAAGACACAACAACATCCACAAAGGGAGGGCAGGCTCAGCACAGTGTGGCCAACAGTCGCTTTATCTGTGTGATGCTGACAGTCCCCTCTTCATACCCACTTTCCAGGGGGGAAACCAAACGGAGGGAGAGAAAGTCTTCACTGAGACGCAGACGTGGCACCTTTCGTCGCCATCCTTCATGTTTTTTTTGTTCCCTTTTTCTAAACAATATCTTAGAGTGGAGAACAACTCTCCTAACTCCCCCCCCACCACAACTCTGTCTCCATTCAAGGTTCATGTGAACAAGGCCTCAAGCTCCTCTTCTCCACAACTCCTTCACCTTCAAAAGCATTACTCTTCTAAAGTCAAATTATGAAGCTTCACATGGTCAAAAGAGGGTTTGTTTGTTTGTTTGTTCTT
>NW_018127949.1:1909267-1916510 GCF_001952655.1 Monopterus albus
AATAAATTATTTCCATCTAAGCGCAGTAACATTTAATATATTTTTAGTGCAACCTGATGAAGGTTAGTGAAAGAGAAAATAATGAATAAAAAATGTATTAAATTAAATGATTTTTTTAATGTATTAATTTAAAAATGCTGAAAATAAATAAAATACCTTCATCCGCAAGGCCAAACAAGAAAAAGCAAAAAAAGGTCATTTTAAAAGTTTGCAACAGTGACAACTAAAAACTTAAGACTTTTCCCTTAATACACTGTTCCTCCCTTTCCCCCCGTGCTCGTTCAGCCTCTCCATCAGTGTTAGGAGCCTGCTCTTCCCCTGGCCTGCAGCAGGCAGTCCTGAGGCCCTTAAAGCCAAAACAAAGCCCTGGGAAAGTCCTTTACACAGCTCGGACAATAGCGCCGGGGCTCTGGCTTGACAAGTAAAAGAGCCCCGACAAGGCGGTAGCTAATTGCCTGCCCTCCCTCCATTCAGCCAGCCTGCCACACTCCTGCCATCTCCTTTTGTCCCACGTGCAATTTCTTAAGTAAACTGCCAGTTCGCCGGCAAGTGATGGACAGCTCCCAATCACCCAGGCACAATGGCATCAACGCCACAACACAAGAGAGCAGAGGAGGGAGAAGAAAAAAATACTCTGCTCCGCTCCACTGTCTGAGATGTTCGCACGAGACCCAAAAGTGTGTGAGAAAAGGAAGAAAAACCCCCAGAAGAACAAAAAGTTCAACAAAACAAAGGAACAGAACAACCTATGACCTTTCCAAATTCATTATGTTCTCCTATAACTCAGAACAATGTAGCACAAAACAGGAAGCAGAAAATACTATTAATGCACAAGTCGCACTTCAAAGTCCTGGTCTCTTACAGTATAATTACATGATATAAAAAATCATATTTGATTAAAAAAATGACAGGTATTTAAAGATTTCAGGTGTGAACTATAAAATATATTAATGTTAACAAAGAAACAGCAGATGAGAGAAACAATCTAGATGACTAATTTAAATGCTAATAAAATATATACATTTTTCCATTTCTACAGTGTAAATAATGCCACATATTATACAACGTGTAATTGTGTTTTACCACACAATGAACAATAATGACATGTAGTTTGAAGTCTTAGAATAATACATCCCTGTCAGGCTGTCAAGACAAAGCAATCAAACACTGCCTTTCATTATCCAAATTGTCAATCTGTCACTTAGCAACATAAGTGTTATAAATTGCCAAACGGAGCCCAGAAAAATATCCATGAATAAATCCGATCAAAACATAATATTTAAAGCCCAACGAGCACCAAAAAATAAAGCACAGCTGGAATTCAAATGTTGAAAAGTCTTACCATTTAAAAGAGCTGTATTTGGGATGCTGCTCGGTTCCTGGTTAAAACAAGCATGCTGGCACTCATGGTAGTGCACAGACTCCAAGCAGACTCCCACCACCATGTCAGCCACTAATCCACTGGGGGGCAGCACCTCATCTATGGCAGCCCCTCGCTAACGCCCGATGGGATAAGCCGATAAGAGAGCGGCCGGAGGACCGGGCAAAAGCTAAGGTACGCTGGAGCGACTTAGGACGGCAGCCCTGCAGATCCCAGAGCAGAGAGGACCGCGAGCGGCCGACCACAGCTGGCTGTTCACTCTCAGCCCCCTCACGCATTCAAACGCGCTCTCGGGCTGCACTGCTCGTCTCCTCATCTGACTAGGACTCCCTCTTTCCCCCTCGCCCATCTTCATATCCCCCCTAATAAGCTCTTTTGTGTCCATCTCTCTTTCTTTGATAAGTTGAAAGTACAAAAAAAAGAGGGAGAGAAAGAGAGGGGCTTTCATTCAGCAGCTTGGCAGACATAAAGGTAGTGGAGTGCCGTCTATAGGAGTTGCCCTAACTTGGCAAAACTCAAGCAGCGGGGTGTCTCTCATCATGTCATTAATCCCCAAAACTAGCCAGGCTCCATTCACCGCTAGTCACACTAAATTAAATACAAAATCAAAAACACAAATGCTGGGCAAGAAAAGAAAAAAAAAAAAAAAAAAAAAAAAAAAAAACGGCGAGAGAAAGCATTCCGACCCAGGGCGAAGAGTGTGTAGTGCTGCAGCCACGGTGCCCCCCGGTCCTGCCCGTCGGTACCCCCAGTTTTTGATGTAGGAAGCTCAGGAAAAAGCAGCCAAATAAAAGACAAAAAGACCCCAGACATTTATCACCAAAAGAGCCTGTCACTGTAGTGTAGCTTTTGCACCTCCAACTCTCCTGCCTGAACTCTCTTAAGACAACTGAGGGTTGAAAAGAAAACTCCAGAGTCAGACATGCCAGACAGCAAGCCAACAACAGCAGTTAAAACAATACCAAAAAACACCAATAAACAGATACAAGCCCTGTACGGTTTTCGGGAGAGCTGGCAATAGAAAATTCACCCCAGCCAACTGGTGGCTCGAAGAGAGGAAGCCCACTCTTAAAGCCGTGATCCGACCATCCACTATACCACCGCTGTGAGCCTTTCAACCACAGCAGAAAAAACTGACTATTGATCTTCAAATGGCGATAATTGAAAAGATCAAAAAGATTAAACAAACAAAAAAACAAAACAAAACAAAAAAAAAATATCAGGAAAGTGCTGACTTACCATGTTGTGTTCCTTTTTTGTAGTAGAGTTTTTGTTTAAATAAAAAAAATATTTGCTCAAAGATGCATTGGAGGTGTCAAATTTTTGTAGCCGTCTCTTGATCGTATTACTTCCACAGTCCTGGTTTCCAATGCGTCTGAACTTTTTCCCTTTCTCTTTTATTTTGTTTGTGGTACCTAGCCTTTTTTTCCCCCAGCTTAAGACTTTAAAAGCCTTCAGCTCAGTAAAGCAGCACAAATTATCTTGCCACCTTGCTCAGCTCTGATGCTTTGGCTGCTAACTTTGGAAGGCCCTTTACTACTGCATCAAAATTAGCATTGTCAAAGCAGTTAATGAATATTAATATTGTATTTGTCATTGGAGCTGGCCCATTGCTGAACTCCAAGTCATCCATCAGGGACAAGATTAAGCACACAATTATTTCTGACTGACAGGGACCAAATCTGGAAGATTTTTTTTTTTCCTCCAACAATTTAAAGAAAAAGACACAACATCATCTTAAGGTACCTCCCATGAGACGGGACAAGATTAATACACTTTTAATGAAGCTAGATTTGATGGTGCATGAACAGCAGGAACCTCAAGAAAAATGGAGAGGAATATAGAAATATCCTGACTCATAATTTTTTATATTTTTAAGGACTTGAATGATAAGTGAGAAATACATTTGATGATGAAAATTTATAGTCAAAGATCCTTTTTTTTTCTTTTGATGAAATACATACATTTATGAAATAAATGGACTTGTTCTTGTTGATTTTCTTTTTATGAGATCTGGATTTGTTGTTTGGTTTTTTTTCACCTTTACTGGAACGTTAAGAAAAAGAAGATGTCAAAATGCTGCCATGTGAACAAACGCTGTTGCTAAATTTAACATGAAGCATTCATTAAAACCCTGGACCTGCGGCGCTCTCGGCAGAGCCCGACGGAGCCCGGCGAAGCGCCGACCGCTGAGGACCACACAGGCAGCCTCCATCAGCACCACCCACTGCAGTATTTCAGCTCCATCCAGGAGCTCCCTCCCTGCTCTGCCACCCGCTTCCCACAGAGACAGCTTCACACTAGGAACCGCGGCTCTGTCAAACACGGCTTCCTGCACAATTTTCTAAACCTTCATCAAATATGTCACTATTTTAAATATTTTCTAAACAATGATGTCATTCTGGTTTCTCTGATCCAAGTTATTTCTGGAAGGGTTTTAATAAATATAAAGCTCTGACATAGCCGAAATATTTACCTGAACAAAAAGTGTTCCTACCTGCGCTTGTCATGGAAAACCGACGCGCCTTCTCCTTCACTCCTCTGTGCCCAAAGCTTTATGTCTTTTGCATGTTCTGAAAAGCACTTTTCTCTTTTCTCTCATAATGTAAATTCAGGCAACACAGAGCCAAGCTTTGCAAGAAGGAACCATCTTTTCTCCACTCAGTTATTTCAGTCAATGGAACAACCGAATGTCAAATCTCACTTGGGTTAAATTAAAACTTATTTTGTGTCTGTGGTCCGCAGAAGAATGGAATGGAATCAAGGAGAGGTTCACCCCCCCAAAAATAAATAAATAAATGGCAGATGTGGGGCACTAATGCCAGCAGCCCAGTGAATTGGTGTGAGTGCGGGGGTCAAGCTGCGGGCTCACCTTGGAGCGCCGGGCCCCTGCCGACCACCCTGCCGGCCTCCTAATACCATTAGCAACCCTTAGATGAACATTCTAAATTGGCCTTTTGTCCTCCAGGTGCCAACTGGGCCTCCCCAGCTCACTGGTATCACAGAACCAAATACAGATGGTGCTGCCTTTTTCTGAAATGAATAGTGCGCATAAGAAGGCACTCCGTTACCCCGATTCTTCCGACCTCCAAAAGCCGTCGGCAATACCAGAATTTGTATTCTTGTTTTCAGCACCCCATTCGCATTTAAAACTTAAGATAACATTTTTATTTCTCATGTTAAAACCTTAAATGAAAGCGCAGCATTATGCACATAATTTGCTATTAAAATGTAAACTCATAATTAGAGAACCTCCGAGTAGTGAGGCGCCTATCGCATAACCTTTATCCACTTCAGCAGTACACAATGAAAAATTAGGGAGTTAACGAAAATATTCAGAGCTTTCTGGCATTGTGTTGAGTTTTAATAATTATTTTCAGCCAGAAATATACATTTATTTTTTTGCTCAAAATATATGCAGAATAAAAAAATTTGCAGTGGAGCTCAGCCAGCATTAATTCACCTTAATAATAATGCATTTACAATACAAAAGTCAAAAGGCTGCAAAAGAATGGTGTAAATCAAATTCTAGTTAAACAAATGAATTTGAAATTGTTGTGACACCGATTAAGTGTTCCCATGAGGCTATGAAAACAGGCCACGAACACAGGATCCCACCACGGCTTAATTCAAGTCGAGAGCCTAAACCAGGTCCAATCTAGGTGAGGAGGAGAGAGAGGAAGAGAGGGACGAGAGGAAGCAGAGCAGGCAGCTCTGTAGCCCAGCATGATCACATCAGCGCTAGTATCAAATTAACTCTCCGACTTTGAAACTTATTGATCTGCTATTAAGACACTAGTGAACTTGATGAAGTGAGTGCTGTAGGTGACAGTGGGACTTCAAAGTCTCGCACACGCCACATAAAACAAGCCACTTTGATCCCCGCTCCGCTCCACGGATCTGGAGAGGGGGCTTCAGAGGAATCCCCAGTTCTCCTCTCCTCTCTTCTCCCGCTCACCTCGGGCACCACACAATGTTCACCTGCGCCACATTTTACAGAACAGTCAGCAAGTTGACGACACAGTGGTTTACAGTGGTGCAGACAGATCTACTTTTTGATTCCCCCCCTAAAAAATTTTTTTTATCTACACACAAACACACAGAAAATGCAATATGACGTCAAAACATGCTAGAACAAGGCGGCCACCTAATCGCATTGGCAATAAAATTCAGTGTCGATAAGAAGGGGGTTCTTCATGCCAAATGCGGCATGTAATAAGGTCATCGATGAGAGAGACAATGCAGAGTGGGAGATAGCAGTGCTATTCGCCCTCTTCGCTTAAGGCAAGTCTTCCCTCTACATTAAACACCGTGTGCTGCCAATCACACCTGCTTTTTTTCACTTTGTACCACTGGGTGGAGGTAGTAGTTAATGTTTTCTACATGCACCGTATAACTAGAATACTCTGAAGCAGACAACAACACAGCACAGCCCACAGACTACGCCTTCTCTCACCCAACTAAAACCATAATAGGACAATTGTAAAAAAAAATAAAATAAAATAAAAACAGAAAAACAAGAAAAAAGAATCTAGATTTTCCTCCTCACTTTGCAACATGACAGCCTGCGGAACTGACAAACTAAATCTCAGGTTCACCCTCCACTGAGCTGCTAACTTAGCAGAACTGGGTAAAATAAATATTAACAGCTAAATTAATCATCGGCAGGACAGTGTTTGCGCTCAGGCTCCAGTGCTCAGAGGCAGGGTGTATGTGTGTGTTTGTGCGCGGGTGTGTCTGCACTTGGAGTGCTGGGGCTAAGCTGCGTCTGTTTAATTAAGAGGGGTAAAACAGATGACAAATGCGAGACAGTTAAACATTTAATGTGTGCTTATCTCCCCCCTCATTTATTTAGTTGGGAGAGATTCAGTGTGGGTGGCGTTTAAGAGTGATGCGCCAGCGAAAGCACTGCTGGAATTAGAACGCAGCCCCGTGTGCCGTGACAAGTCAGCAAGCAACACACAGCCAGTCCCTGACAATTGTTTTGACGTTCTGCAACTTAATTCTGTTTGATGAGAAAGAAAGGGATTACGTGATAAATCAAATAAAAACAAATACAGATTCTGCTACACAGCTGGAAAAAAACAACAACAAAAAAAAGTTTCAATGTAAACGACACGGTGTCACGTAATTATGGGTATAGTATTTTTAGCAGCATTGCCTGAATTGTCAAAATAAACCGTGCAATTAAAAATGCAATTATATCATAGGCTTAGTTTCTCCTTCATTTCACCTGACAAAGATTTTTTTTTTCTTTTGGATGATCCCTATTGTGTATCTGGTGCTGATGCACATTGCCTAGAGTCAATGTCAAATCCCAGCTCCAACAGTCCCGCGAAAAATACAGAACGAACAGTGCCCGCGGCGCACACATCCCTTTACTCAACCTACTTGCAATATCTCACCCAAAGTTATCACTTCCAATGTGACAATGTTAAAATGAAAAACAAAAAAATATATATTTTATATTTTATTCACACACACACACATTATATATATATATATATACACACACACATATAGACACACGCACACACACACACACACACACGCACATATATATATGTAGGCAGGTGGTAAACATATACTAAGGGGAGATAAATAAATAGCTCAGTTGTTTTCCACTGATGGTGAAAGGTTCCTAAAATGTTTTCAACATTCCAAATACCATGAGCCCTGTGCCACGAGCATATATAAGAGAAACCTTCACCAATTAGTGGGGAGAAACGGGAGAGGGAGCTGCCGCAGCGTCGGCACTCAAAGAGCCAGGCCTCGCGGCGAAGCTGTCATGTCGGCAGGATTGATCAACAGGCCTGCTTTTTCTAATGGCATGTTGTCACTTAACTGCAGCCATTGGGGGCC
>NW_018127949.1:1916582-1950552 GCF_001952655.1 Monopterus albus
AAGGTGGGGTAGGAAGCTCCGCCCCCAGCCATACCTATTCTGTGCCCATGTATCCTTTACTAACAATTTGAAAACAGCCTGGAATCCTCCTCCCACTCTCTGGCAGTCTACCTTTCCTATTCCTGAAGGTGGGAGAAATGTGCCATCCTGGATTGTTCTTTATTCTCACACAGCAGAGCCAAACAATTGTAAAATCCAACACAATGGATACAAATGTATACTGTGTTGTGTGGAGGGGAAACGCAAACGAAAGCAAACGGTTTTCATAGGTTCCGAATAATAATTCAGCAAATACAAATCTGGGCTTTATGTATTTTTTAATCAATTTCACTTTCTCATGGGGAATATTTTCACCGTTCAACAAAATCACTCCTTGATTGTACTGTTAGGAAACAGTACGTTACGTGGAAAAAAAAAAAAAAAAATATTGAGTTATCACCTGAAAGGCACTGCATTTGATTATAGCCCGTTTTCTTTTTATGGGAAAAAACTGTCAAATAATCAGCAGACAATGGAAACTCATCTGCAAAACGCCATCGCAGGAAAAGCACAATCAAAAACAAGGCAAATGGTCACGTTATCCTCTTCTTTTTTCCCCCTACTAACACGGCGACAAAGAAACTGCTTCGTTTTTAGCCACGGCACGCAAACAAGCCCAGCCTCGCTAACAATAAAAAGTCAAATAAAAGTTACAGAACTTGAGAGTTCAAGGCAGCACGGGCTACTTGGAGTGCATGTCACGTACAGTTAACCTTTTTATTGAGCATGCCTGTGGTCTCATCAGTCGATGAAATTCTTCGCCCGCGGCGGTGGCTTAGCCGAGGGACACGGACCAATAGAAAAATATTTCATTGTGTTAGCATTTCAAATGGTGAGTGGAGGGTGGAGAGGAGGGTATCTGGAGCGGCGGTGGGAGAAGAAGCTCTAACCGATCGTTGCCAGCAGAATTAATTGCCTATTCTGAGAATAATGTCCCTTATCCGCGATCCTCGGAGGGCCGAATGCTAGCAGAGGCCACTTTTTTTGTGTGTGCCTTCAAAAAGAAGAATGCTTAGAGGTACTGGTCATATTAGGAGGTTAGCTCGGTCCCCTTTAGGGAAAAATAATCAGAAGCACTGAACCAAACTCAACTAGTCCAATACGCCAATTAAAAACACAGAATCCATTACACATAATGTTAATGGGAATCCGCAAATACTTTTAAATGAATGCCATTTATTAAAAATTGGTAAATTCTGACAAATAATTTCTATTATTAGATGAAACTCACTTAAGGAGAAAGAACAGGAGAAGCAAAGCGGCTACGTTTGGCTTTCAGCCAGCGCTCGATAAATGGCTCAAGATGGAGCGACCCTGGTGGTGCTTCTATCCTTTTATTTAAGGGGATTTAAGTTCAGGCTCTGTTACACATTGGCCAAGCATATGCAATGACCCTAACTGATATTGGTGCATCTTTTAGCCACATCTTAATCTAACCTTTATAAAGCTCTGTGGCTTTTCAGACTCAAAACAGCATTAACAACGAGTATTGTTTGGAGCGAGGAAGGAGGCAGGCCTGAGAAGACTGCACAGAGAAGCTGGACCCGGGCCGGGGCAGGAGCCCTCTGGAAAAACAGCTGCTTATGCACTCCAATCAGTTGGAAAACAAAACCACGACCCCACTGCTAAGAAGATAGGGGGAAAAAGACGTCAAATTTTGGTTTTGTTGAGGTGGAGGGGGCTTCCCAAATGCTCCATCCCTCCATATCGACCTCTATGGGCCCCTTCGTGCTAGGTGTCGATTTCATCCCTCGGCAGATGGACGGGCGAATTCGCAGCAGTCCCTATTACACGCCTCTCCTTCGCTCATTGTGAATTCAGTCAACGAAGTCAATCTTATTAACTTCCGCGCTGGTTCACACATGACATTTTCTTCAATTTTCTCGCAGACATCAAAAACATCAATTAGCAGCTCGAAAATGGGAAGGAGCGAATGACAGAGTCCGATAACGCCGACTTATTTGAAGCCGAGGGTAAATCTATTCTCCAGTTTTGAATGTGTTCATTACAATTGCATTTTCAAAGAAGACCTCCAAATAGCAAAGAAATTAAATTTATCTCGTAGAAATGTCCATAAATTGTTTCCCCCCCTTTCTTTCTTTTTTTAATCCTATGTCTATCTCTCAGCCTCAGTGGGTGACACAAAGCACTGTGGTGCTGCATTTTCTTTTTCTCATTAGAACAGATCACAACTCTCACAGAAGTTGAAACCCTATACTGTAACCTCTAGTGCAACCCATAAAAAATATTTTAAAATGAGCCCAACATTTCTTCTGGAAGAAAAGGGGGTGATAAAGTGCCCTGCCAGGGACCTACAGCTTTAACCGAAATACTGGGCGATAATAAAATGCAGTATCTATTTTTACCCAACAAGGGGAGCTATTATCAGATTAAAGAAACAAAATGTTCTGCCAATTTTCCTTTTAATTGATCAGTTTTGAAATCATTTGCAAATGCGCTGACCTGTACTGAAATGTATTATTACTATTTGTTTGTGTTGCACCAGTATCATCAAAAAGTATTTGTGCTAATTAAATTGTATTCATATAAGTAAAAAAAAAAAAAAAACTTTTTTTGTAAACTATACAATTAAACACTATACAAGGTAAAAACTATTTAAAATGTTTTCCTATATACACTGCTTCTTTTGAACAAATCCTGCATTCACTTTATATCAACACTGCATTTTCCAAAATTGTTCAAATAAGTTAATAATACAGTGCAATTTGCAGTAGGACACCTTGAAATTCTACCCCCATCCTATTTTGAAATAGTTTTATATTTTGCACAGGTTAGATGTTGCTGTGCTTAAAAAATAAATAAACCTAAATCACATGCTAAAAACCCAACTTCCATCTAAACTCCCATTTTACCCACAGCCTCATTGATCATTTCCTGCTTCTCCACATCACAGTTGCATCAAAATGTGAAATACAAACCTACACATTAATGAAGCTCTCTCATGGCTCAACTCCTCTGCCTCCCATCGCTGATGAACATGTAACTCAATAAACCTTGGCCAGTAACCTTTAAGTAAAAGGCTATTTTTTGCGGATATCCAAACAATGTCAGACGGCTTCCTCATGCTTGAGTTACATCTCCGAGGGGGCGAACAAAAGCAACTTTAGTGGCTGTGGAAAGACACTCGTAATGCGAGGGTGGGGGGGAGCAGTCGCACACGGAGCCGTGTGGATCACGTTCCTCCGGCCCATTGATTTCTGATCTTTTGACATTATTTAGTTGCTTTTTATTTTCTTGCCCGTCTTTTATTCCATGTCACAAATGACACAAATGTCCAAACAAGTGATGTTGGGAATATCTACTATCTGTCAAAAGAGCAGGCTTTTCCCGGCATTGAAGTGACCAGATGCTCTGACGCAGTGCCGAGAATCGGCGGGATGAAAATATCACTCTTTAAAATGGAGCCTAATCAGATTTCGGATGCCGTTTGCCTTCTAGCTAAAAGGAGATAGAAATGCATGGAGCAATCGGGCTGAAACCAATACACTCCTTATTCACCGACGTCCTGACTTCAAGACAAAAGGCCTGCACTTTTTACCCCACATCCGATCTATATACAGCCAAGAAAAACAAACCATACATTTAAAATCTAAATTAATACCAAGTGTATTTGTTTTATTCTATGCTCTAAACAAACATGGCTGAAGAGAAAGTGGGGCGTGCTAAATGCAGAGAAACACGAAGAGATACATCTGGACTACGGCTGTCGGCTGAATGTGGAACACACGGTGGTGATCGGTTCCATTAAGCAGGGATTTGATCATCTCCCCCACACGCTTTCACAGCCCGGCTTCAGATTAGATCACTGTGAAAATGGTCAAATGGTGTGTTTATCTCTTTGCAATTATTTTGATGCAAATGACAAAGATTGCTTGTTTACATATGGCTTGATGAGTGTGCACAGTGTGAACCGAGACATGCACACAGGCAGGCGTGGATGGAGCTGAACTGCTCCTCTCAGTGCCATTAACCCATTAGATAGTTTCAACAAAAGCCTGAAAATAATGTTTTATGTGCAGAAAAGAAGTCAGTGCGCAGTACATATGCAATTACTGCACCGTACGTCTTAGGTTAGCACTAATAGTATTGTTCTCACTGAGTGACACAAATGGACTTTCAATGAGATTAAGAGAGAAAACCCCAGGAAACAATGGGAGGTGTTGAACTAAGCTTACTGATGCAACATACATCTAGTATTCTAGTACTTGGGAGGCAGAAGTAGAAATATTTAGTTTGCTGTCTTTTCTGATAAAAACATGAGTTTATTCAAATCCATGTGCAGAAAAACAAAACCAGCACTGTTAACTAGTTGTATTTTTTTACAGTTACCTGATATAGAGGTGAGTAATATGAGAAGGAAAGCTACAACAAAATTCACAATGGTGTCAGGTACAATATGTTGAACTGGCTGGAACTCTCCTGGTGTGCATCTATGCACTAAGTGAACTTATTGCATGAAGCAGATGTTTCCAGCTGCAGTGACCTTGAGTGAAATGGTCTTAATCCTGAGATTTAAAATCAGCTACACACGGTTGCCCTTCCAGAGCTGATATGTTCAGCATTATAACAGAGAGTCTCTGTGATGGATCCTTTCGCTCAGCTCGTCCCCCTTTTCTCACTTCACTCGAGTTAGGCTGTGTCACTAGATTACTGGCCCCTTCATATCTACCTTTCAAATTACTTTTAAAAGTTTTGGCTGGACAAATTTGTGCTTTCATGTTCCGTGTTAGCGGATGAGTCGCCGCGTCTGGCCATGAAAGGAGAGTTTTTAATGAGCTGAGGTGAGGTTAATTGGTTCGCTAAGATCCTCCGAGTCATGCGCCTCTATATGAAATTAAGTCTATTTCCTGGAGTTTACCTGGTCGTATTTAATAACAAACACTTCAGCCCAATTTTCATTCCCTGCAGAGAGGGCGAAATATGGGGAACGGGTGGATGATGGGAGAGTCTGGTTGTTTGTGCTCGTGTTACTTGGCTTCACTACCCACTACCCCTATCCGTGACTGTGATTCTTCAGAGACCAGTGTAATGTCAGCTCCCATTCAGGACTCTCATGAATGCCCTGTTGTGTACATCTACTGATACATAAAAGCTAATAATCAATCATATATTTTCTTTAATAAGTTAGCACAGGAATCACACATATCATGATTATTACATATTACAACATGTAGCCAACTGAGGATGAAGTGGATACTTCCACATCTCAATATTTAGTGACTGAAACAACATCCATCTGCAAAATGTATAAACAATCTGCTGCATACATGGTACACGTTGTGAGGTTAACACACAAATTAGTTTAATTTAAAATTCTTTTTTTTAACTGAGCTGCAAAATCACACTGCAACAAAGGCCAGATACAGCATCAAAACACTGCGTCTTGTGGAAAGCGCAGGCCCCTAACCCACTGACTGAGGACTCCATCTTCTTTACATACTGTATTAGCTGTGGTCCTGTGAATCTTTGTGCCCCTCCACATACATAAACCTACCACACACACCTCCTCCAATATTTGATGCAGCAGTGATAATTTGGGCCCAGTTTACACTCAAGTGCAGCTCCCAATAAGATTCTTACACTATATCATGCAGGCTAGTTCCGAACATGATTGCCCTCATGTTTATTTATTCATAATGGGACGACGAGACTGCATAAAGCTTTTGCTGTCGTGTTCATTTCTCTAACAATATGGGGACATTTGCAGCAGTTGGGTGAACGCTGCTGTTGCAAGGGAACCGCTGCATACACACCACAATGCACTAATCCCCTGTAAACGACTGAGCCTTTCACTTGCTATTAGGAACTACATGATGTGAATCTGCCCTGACTAAAAGACCTTGTAATCAACACTGGTGCAAATTTGTTAAGTTCGGTGTCTCGTTGAGGGGGGTTCAGTGGTCCTGACAGTGTAATTACGGGTTGCCACCACATCGCAGCGGCCAGCGCACTCAACACTAATTCAATCTATCTTCATTTCCAAGAGCAACGCCCCTGCCATTGATGGATAGTTATCATTAGAGAGTGACAAAGCACTGAAATAACTGAGGCGTGAGAGGCTGTGTGTGTGTGTGTGTGTGTGTGTGTGTGTGTGAACATCACCATCTGGTAAAAAAGGGAACAGTAAAGTCATGGAGCAAGAGGATGTGTCCGCTCTGATACACACTATCGCCCTAGACAGCAGGATTATATATTATGACTGGGATGAATACAGAGAGACAGAATGGGGAAAGAACTTTGGGTCAGGAAGCAGAGTTGCATCATTATCACACACACACACACACACACAAAACCCACACACACAAATAAACACATACAGTAGGATACCCACATAGAGTAGGTGTACGTGTTCACATACACGCACAAACTGTTTGGCTCGCTGTGACCCTGACACACAGAGAGGCTATGGCTCAACTCACCAGCCTTTTATAGCACGCTGCTCAGACTGCTGACAGACACACACACACACTCGCACAGGTCTGGACTCAGTCTGCAGCCAAACACTAAAGCACAAGCTGTGATTAAGGCCAACTGGTCTGCCCCTCTATATTTTCAGTCTATATATTCAGTCCGCCCTGGCCTGTATATCTTAATTATGTGCTCGGCCTATTTTTCCTAAAAGAACGGGTGAGATGGAGTGTGCTAGTCAGGCGCTGGAGCAGGAGCAGGCCACTGAAATGAGGCCCTTCCAGTCTTTATGGGGCATCCAGCTCAGCCACTGCATCATTACATGACCTTTAAGGTCTGGACAAAAACACAGCGGGTGCCTCGGTCCCCGTGTCTTTCCTGGTGTTATGTGATCACATGCTGCACACAATAGAAATTTTTTTTGCATCCAGCTGTTTGCGTTCAAAAACAACGTGGAACTCCGAAACTTTTCAGGAAGACTAACAGGCTGCAAAAGGCTGTAATGAGTAAAGGACTCAGTGTCGAGGGGGGAGCAAATGGCCAGAAGGATCCTACCACAGTGCTGTGCTCAATGTGATTATCTCTCCTTTTTCCATTGCGGGTCACAGCTTTAGGGGTCACCACCGTCTTATACACATACAGGTTAGGCTTTGCCATTTCAATGACTCAATCACATCTGGAGCTCTCCATTGATTATGCTCAGCGACCTGGCAAAGGCCCATGTGGCGACTGCCTGCCCCAGTGCTTGCAATTAGACAATGTTCAAATGGGAGACAGTCTCATGGTTCGCCCCTGTTTGTTAACCAGGAGGTGGTGCTACTGGGATGTAGAGCACTACTTTTTTCTGCCACCTGGATCTATAGACACTTCCTCAAAGACGCCATCGATTTAGCAGCAGAAAGCACCGAGAGGTTCACAGTCAGGGAACGCTGCCTGCTTGAATACACAAGATTGTCAGACTTGTGAGCTCTTGTTCAGTTGGCTTGTTGTGAGGAATGAATGTTGTCTCCATCTTGTCTACCTCTGTGCAAATACACCCACATAATTAAACACAATGCTTACCCATGCACATTCCTAATGTGTACTATACACTCACACAGCCTGTACATACAACAGCTTTGGTGATTTGTACACATACATGCAGACATGAGCTCAGCGGCTCATGCGCCGCCGTAGACTGGCTGGCCTGCTCGCAGACCCTGCAGTTTGTTTAGCAACACTCCTTTTGACGACGCCCGAAGGGTGCAATTAAGCCCAATTAGAGCCCTGTCGGTTTTATTAAGAGGCACAGACTGGCCAGGCTCGGGGGCAGTGAGGGGTAGAGGAGGGAAGAGGAGAGGGAGGAGGCGAGTCTGCAGCACCAAGCTACTGCTATTCTTGAGGAACTAGGCAAACACCACTGAGAGGAACGTGGTGTAAATATACTGTGTGCCAGCTGAACAGATAACTGAAATGACAGCTGTGACAGTTAGATGAAATGACTAACTGCTGCTACCAGTGTTGGACTTCGAAACAAAGACTCTCCGAGGGCCGGATCACGTCATCGGAACCAGGTCAGGTTCAGCGTGTTACCTCAGGTACGCAGACATGACGCTACATGAAAGTGATGCAAAAAGTACAGCTTTGTGATCAGAGACCCTGAAGGGATCAATGGATGACAAAAGCAACTCGTCTATAAATACTCTGGCTACGGTGAATGCAGACATGTGTGGATGCAGATGTCACAAAGCATTTTCGGAAGGGGGTTAGGGGGCGGTGGCTGTGTAGTTATGTGAGCCTGCCCTGATATATCAGTGTGGTTGTGAATAGAGCAATACAGCTGGCTTGGAACAAAAACTGCAGCATCTCTTTCATCAGCAAATCAAAAAAAAAAAAAAAAAAAAAAACGAAAATGAATGTATCATTTTCCCCCTCACAAATCCTTTTCCGTCGACCCCTCGATAGAGATGTTTACAGATAGCTATCATTCCCCCTCTTTTTCACATTTGCGCTTGGACATGTTTCAAAAGACCAGGCCTTTTCATCTCCCCTCTCACTGTGAGGAAATTTGCTCCTTAATGGCTTTCAAAACAGGAAGCGCAGACAATTAAAAAAAGGAGAAGTGAGAAGAACGCTTCACCCCCCCCCCCTTTCTGTCGACGAATCCTTTGCGGAGCTGAGTGCTACAGCACGCTGCTGCTGTGCCAAGGTGCCAACTGTGCCAGTCACACTGACCTCCATCTGCAGGCAACTTGATACCATCTCCCCAACCGCCGCATACTCCCACTGAATAGGTCTGCTCAGTCACACTGGAGTCTGAATGCCATTGAAGGCTCAGGCTTGGAATTGTGTTTCGTGTTTGTGTGCTATTGTATTCTTTGTTCACAGCTGCTGTGTAAAAAAATCCTTTATCACTAAACTGAATACTAAAAGGGTATTGGAGGAATGCACACAGAAATACATTACTGCCAATGTGCAAATCAGTATCAGGCAAATTTGAGCTGATTTAGAATCTTTATCAATGACCCTCGAAGAGTAAGGTTGAACAGCTACGGACTGGCTCAAATTACCACTCAGGATGGTCTCCTGCCAAGTACTAGGCTTACTATTTTAATAGGATATGTAGGTGTCTGTTTACTCATGTTGTATTCATAATTCCGCCTCCTGCAGGGCATCCGTGTCCACTGAGTGCCCTTGAACATGCCATGAGTATTCTTCCTGCGCCGCAACAAAAAAGAGACCTGAAAGACAGCTACACACGCTTCCGCACAGTTGGATAAAACAAACCTTAACCACACAACTCAACCTCACCAAAGCACTGGCTTTTTTTCAAAAGATGTTCAGAAGGGTGTTTTTTTTCCACTCTCTCTCTCCTCATCTTTGCTTTTTTCTCTCCCTGGGTAAAACAAATGCATCATCTTTCACAAAAAAAAAAAAAAAAAATCTTTACTCCCTCCTCTCCCTCCCATTGTGCCATTTCCGTGTATGGAAGTATTCCCTCCCATTGATTTTCCCCCAGCCTGGGCCCTACCCAACACGAGCTGCTTCCTAGCTGGTGTCATCTCCTTGTGCCTTTCTCTCCCTTTTACTGTGTTTTACTCTTGTGGCATAATGTACAACTGCCAAACTGGCAGTGGCGGGTGGGGGGGCCAATGAGAGGGAAAAACTGATACATGCACTCAAAAGTTTCAGCTATTGATTTCTTTTTGATGATGATGGGGGAAAAAAGAGGAGCGTTCAAAGCTGCGGGGAGCCTTTTTGATCACCACTACAGTTGGAGCCAGTTGGTAATGTTGCTGGTAGTAAGGCGCAGTGATTGTGTGTTTGTACATTATATGCCTTACACTGCCTTCTTGTGCATTGTGTTATGGTTCAGTGCCTGATTCTGCGCGGTCAGAAGGCTTATTAAATGCAGTGACCAACACGCACTTGCGCCAAGGCTTGTCGATGTGCTCATGTTATGTGCAGTCGCCTTGGGAAAGTCTCGTTTCCTATGAAGAATGTCAAAATTGGCAGATTAAGCCTACAGCTCCAGTTAAAAATAAAGGCAAAACACTGCAGGGTTGTGAGAAAGCACAAAGATGGGCAGGACTACTCAAGGGAGTCGCCAGGTTTACTGAGCTAAGGAAAAATTAATGAACACGCAGCACAATGATTGAGGAAATGATGGATAAGAGTGATACGCGTCAGGAACATTCCTGACTTCCCTGTATGCAAGACAGGATACTGAAATCAAAGGCAGCAGAGTCATGTGCAGAGATTCAGAGATGCAGGGGGGACTAGCACGACTATTTTTTCCAGCCACTGCAGCTCCTCATCCATAGAGTCTGCTCCCCACTCTGCCAGCCCTCTGTGATGTGCCTGTGTCCACTGGGGGCAACAATTAGCCCATCAAACTCATTCCAGCCGGGAATCCACACCGCTTCTCCAATCCTCTTTTCTGGCTCTCCGAAGCCTGGGCTCCTCCAAAGAGACAGGCAACTTGTAAGACTAGGGGAGGTAGTCTTTGATGTGCCAGGTTCTGCAAAGGCCTCCCTTTTGCTCATATCAAGGCTGAGGAGATATAACAATTAAAATGGCAGGAGCATCAGGCTGACACCACATTATGCTCTCATGCAGCTCTTGTGCCGTGTTCTCGCCTGTGGACCTGGGATGCAGAGCCTTACAGGTAGGGGGTGCACCTCCGTTTCTGAGCAGATACGAGTTCCCCAGTGACTTATGAAGCAGTGAGAAGTCACAAGGCAGTTGAGAGATGTTCTTTATGCCAGTGCTCTATAAATCTGTCTTGTGGCTTCTCCTGGCTTCTGATTGGCTGGCTCCGTTACCGTCTGTCCCTACCCTGTAGCAGTTGTGCAGCATTTCACAACCTTTTCTGACCAGTGGTCCTCTTTTTGCTTTAGTTTTAAATGACTGGCCTATAAATCAATTAGTCAACCTTAAACTATATTAAATTAATTATCCATGAACTATTTAAGTAAATTATCAAAAAAAAAACACCAAATATTGAATGTGAGCATATACATAGCTTTTTTTTAATTTCTATAAAACATATATGTAATGTAATGATTTTTATAAAGAAGTTTGATAAATAAATCCTCCACAGCCTCATCAGCATCTCAAGAGATCCCATGTGGTGTCTGGACCCCTAGATGAACAAACTCTTGGCCAGTGGTTCAGATGAACTGCTGCATCATGTTGTGTAAGACACACAATTCCACATCGGCTCCTGCTGCGGTGGGACTTGCACAGCCCAGAAACAAACATCCAGTACCAAACATACATACACAAAATCCCTCATTTACATTCAGAGTATTCAGATGACACAACCCCACCTGCACACACGTAGCTTCCTCCAGAAGCCCAGTCTACAACAAGGACTACATTATGTCAAAGAGGATTACAATGACTGCAGCCTGACCTGAGCTCAGCCTCTGGCATGAGCGCGCCTGAATTTCCTGCTGGAGGTCAACTGTCCACAGCTTAAACAGATGCACACTTATGCAGATGCACAGCCCAAGCATGTGGTTTTCATTAATTCCTGCACTGGAGTCAAAGTGAGCTTTCACTGGAGCAGACGTCAAGTAAAACATTGTCATTTGGGGCCAGTGATCTATACACTTTCAATTCCCCGAATCCAGGAAGTGGATTTCCTCAAAATTCCAAAAATGCACAAGTATGAATAAACTACTCAGTGGTAAGACATGCAGATTCAACCCCTAACAAAATCAGAAAATGTGAATAAACTGCGTTATTCTCACTTATTAATGTGAACCGCGGACACAAATACAGTAACTGTAGTTGTAGCTGAATAAAAAGAATAATATTCACCATGTTGAGCATTTAGTCAGGTTTCCAACTCTGTCAAACTGCACTGAAACACTTGGAGGTGCATAAAGATCCCAGTATCACCATAAACAGTGGTGCATGACTCTGCCACATTGCCTGAAGAATGAATGTCATTCCAAAAACACAGCTCGTTTAAATCATCTTCACTAATCTCAACGAGCTTTTCACTTGCTTTGAGTTACCAGAATGTAAAATAAAAGCATCAAGAGTGCAAGGACAGCTCACAACAGTAATGGGATTATTTCCATTATCATAAGCACATTAACATTTCAAAACCTTCATATGAAGTGGCAGTCAACACATCTATGGCTGTAGTACAGCAACAACAACAGTTAACGCTTCAGTCTGACATCACAAAAGCACTAAAGTCAGTAGAAAGGCAAGTAAATTGCACCAGCAAAACAAAAGGGGAGTCATGCTTCAGGGAACCAGGAGGTATTCGCTCTCCCTTGTTGGTTATTCCAGACTTTTTCCAAAGACAGAATCTTGTTTAAAAAAAAAAAAAAAAAGAAAAACTTCCATGGATTCCAGTGAATACCAGTGAGAATCAAGCAAGCTATTCATGCTGCCAGTTGATTTAGGCACGCCTCGCTACACACCAATCAGCCCAGCCCCGGCCTCGCCAGCCTCTCACTTGTCTGCCATTTCAACACAAGATGGAGACAGCGCCAAAAGTTCCAATTAAAATATCCATTTGTGATGTCTGTGCAGAAAAAAGAACAACAAAAAAAAAACAAGTACCAGGCTTTTTCGATAGCGTAGGAGAAAATACAACAAAAGCTGCCAAAATTCTGTGGACAAGCCACATACTTAAGAGTTTTCTGTCTACACAAACTAAATAAGTATGAAGAACGTGTATGTAGGCAGAATGAGTGTGCATGAGGAGGAGAGACAGACAGAGCGCGTGCGTGCATGGGAGTGGGAGCGTCTTGTTATGGAGGAACAGAGCATGTTGCAGATAAGAGGGCGACGCTGTTCAAAGGAAAAGGCAGGCCGGTAAAGTGCGCGCCGATTCGACATCATCGCCTTACTGTCCCTTAATGAGCCTGGAGAGGAAGTCTGGTGTCCACGGAATCCGCTCCTGTCTCGCTCCAATCACACTGCTAGGCTTTTTATTCAAATCTCACACACAACTGTCACACAGCCAGCCTGGCCACGCTGTTTATCTTACTCCAGGAGGATGTTAACAAGACAAATGAATGAATAAATACACAAATAATGCGTTTAGGTAATGTTAATAATGTATGAAATGGAAGCTGCTTTTTGACAGTAGCGCTGCACTAAGGATTCTTTCCAACTTTGGTGACAGGCTTGTTTATTCTCTTCCCAGCATGCAATTCTCTGCAGCTTTCCAAGGCGATGTCTGGCCAGTGCTTGCTGTCCATAGCACATCTCGTTGATGAGAAAAAGCGGTCTGACACATTAGTTTAGACTCCTCTCCTATGAAAAACCACCTATATACCATGAAGACTGAGTCATCTCTTCCTTCATCTTAAACCTCTGGTGTGATGATCTGCCTAAATCTCAGAATCCAGGTCTCCTTTTCACCCCATCCCTCTTGCTATTACAAGCCCGATTTCAGTGACATTTTAACGGGCCTTTCAATTAGCGGGATAAATAAATACAAAAGCATGTGCACACCTGCACAGGTATGCAAGAGCAGTCAAATCGCAGTGTCACCTGCCTCAAAGGAGTATCCCAAACTATTAGAAAAAAAACAAAACAAAAAAAAACATGAGTGTGGGGAAAATGCTCAAAGAAACTGACTGGGCAGGAAAATAAGTCTCATATCAAATTCCTTCCCCGGGCTGAGACAAAAGTGAGGCCTGGCTCTCAGACACTGTTGACTACACAGACTTGGAAGACGGAGAAGAAAAGAGTAACAACACACATATCAAACCCGGAGCCAAACAAATCCAAGAGAAGTTCAGATAGGTCTCCACTGAAACTTTCGAGTGGAACAAAATCAAATAAATTGGAGGGGTTAGGATCATTCAGGATGGCCTGACAAGCCTAAAAAACACTGTTTAGAATATATGGGGTGGCAGAGGATGGTGCTAAATGACTCAGACACCCAGTGTTTACCCCTGCAAACTCCAAAGAAAAGCCCCTCTCCTGTTATAACTCGGGTGGGAACAGAAAACTGAATTCAAGGCAGCTTAAGTGCCCCCTGGAATCACTCAGCATTCCGTCGTCTTCAACACACACATCCACGAAGTTAAAATTTGACTGTGACAGTGTATTCATCCATAACTGTAAATTGTTCTTTGGGGAATTTGGTGGGGCTTCATATTCTCTGCCATCTCCCCCTCAGTCCTCCTCTTCTCTCCCTTTCAAAGAAGCCGTCTCTATCACTCTCAATCACAAGATGCTTCCACATATGTGTACAGTGGCAATTGTGGTATCGCTTATTACAAAACCAGAGTTTAAAGAGGCCAAATAGTGATCTGGAGACAAAGGATGTCAATACCCTGTTTGCTGGTGTGTCCTTGAAACACCTGTTGTACTTGGATTCTTGACAGTCTTTCTAAAATCTCTGAAGATGAATTCTTGATACCTTAATATAGCCCACAAGGTATGGATATCAGCACCAATGGTTAGCGTACAAGTGCCGCAAGTATCCAAGCGTGTAACCCTTTTAGTGCTACTAGAATTTTTACTACTGTTCATGAAGATTGAGTGAAGCTTTCCAGTGTAGGGATTCAATGAAACAACTAGTTACAACTCCTCAACCCCCTTTTCTTAGACTAAACAAGGGGCAGTAAGGGCAGTGACTTCATGGTGCTCGTGTACCTACAGAACATATGCTACTATGCTTGTGTGTGCATCTGTGTCAGTATCAAAAACCAGTCAATTCTACAGGCCACCCCTGGGATATTCACTAAATCACTTCACCCCCCATTCTCAAAAGTTCACTTCCAAACTTCCCAGAAAAAAGGAGCAGACATTTCTGAGGAATCACACAGAGGGTTAGTGAGACCAATAACATTGCGTTTAATCCCACACAAGTCTGCCTTGTACCGGAGCAAGAACAGCAACCCAAGGGGGAACATGCAACAAAAACAACTCAACGCTCCTGCGGACAGATGTGTGTTAGCAACGCGTAACAACAGAATCAAGTGTCAGGGGTTGATCTGTAAGAGAAGTACAGCAAATTACCTAAATTATGCTTCAATGAGTAGGTACGCAAGTTAAAAACCACACAAAAATTCGGCTGAGCTAAGGTTGAGTAAATAAAAAGTCATGTATTAACACCGTTCCCTTTCTGCCCCCTTCTTCTCTTTCTACATAGCTCCCCTCGTCTTTGTGGCTCAGCTCAAACCTCAGTTCCTTCCATACTGATGCTGGGAAAAAAAGGAAAACGAGGTCATGGATCGCCTTACTGCAGCCTGCCTCCGTATGAGCACAACCCCCTCCACACCAACCCCTATCAGCCCCTCTCACTCAAACCCCATTCCATCACTGTGGCCAAATCCACCTCATCCGTCCCTCCCTGTTTCATTACTTCCCTCCCCTCTCCTCCACTCCCACTCCCACCCTTCTCGTGCCCCCAGCCCAGTGCTAATTGGTAAATCTGTTGAACCATGCCAGCCCTAACAATGAGACACCTGGAGTTCTGTCAAAACAAGTTTCCCTGTGAAACGGCCTCCAGTGCTAATACAGTTGCGTAGGGAGCTACTGAGTCTGTTGTCGCCCGTGAGGCTGGCTGCAGAACAGAGCCAGGGGTCATGCTATCTGGGGAAATGTGTCTGTTAGGAGTGGTTCATCATAAATTTGATTATTTATCAATAGCAGTTCTGAACCTTGACCTCTTTGTGCAAATGAACTATGACCAAATCATGATTACAACATGGCCGCTGAGTTAAGGTTTCTGATCCTTTTGCTCAGTAGCTGCCACACACAGGCCTGGCAAGTCATGATCTCTGGGTTCAGCGAGTTAATATGGTTGTGTGCAAACGCATAATCTGAGCCGACCTAGTTTTGACTGCATGTCATCTAAAACTCAAGTCACACCTTAGGCGTAAGGATACTACATACATGCTGCTGTAGACAAAGGTGTGTTTGTAAGACTAACACACACACACACACACACACACACACACACACACACACACACACAAAGACAGACAGGCACACCCAACAGTGATCCTGCCAAACCTTGTCAAACAAGTTCTAGCAAAGACATTTGTATAGCAGGGAGGGGAGTGAGGCAGCAAGTTGGCATGGGGAGAGGAATGTTTTGCTTTTTTTGCCTCTGTTTTTTTAAGTCCTAGTTGACTACAGCGCCATATTAAAAGCTATTTTCTCCAGTTATTTACTGGCAACAAAGACCCTGCAGAGTGCACAAACTCAACAAGCAATTTATTAGTCAAACAATTCACGCAGGCAATCCACAGAGCAAACCATCACCTCAGGAGATAAATAAGTTCTCCTCTGGGCTTTGTAGCTTCACAGAGTCTAACTGGAGCAAACCAAAACAAGGTTTATTGATGTCAGCATTTCAGCCCTGCAGTAAAATCAAGGCTAACTTTACTTTTAGGCTCTACTTTCTTTAAATTACTGCTAATATTTGAGAGATTTTTTATTTACAGGACAATGACAGATTTGAAGTGTGACACTACTTTGAGTATAAAGACACATGTAGTTTTAAGTCATATTTACCTCAACCAGTAGACAAAAACTGTGTTATTGCTTCATCTACTGTATCACTGCCTTATCTTCAGACCCAGATGCTGTTAATAAAGCGAACTCTCTTCTAAACAGCTGCACAAACAAATACATACAAAACAAAAAGACTCCCTTATCCTGTTGTTGGATTGCAGGCTAATTCAAACCAAACATATGCACATTTCTGTGACTCCCAGACCTTGAGAAGGATGCTGTCATTAAACCAGAATGATCCAGAAACTATAACCGGTTGCGTATAGCAACAGATAAAGACAGCAAACAGAATCCTGAACACAGAAAAACGGGCAAGCGAAACAAAGCTGAACACAAAAACAGCTGGACTACCTCATGAAGCGGACCAGTCTCTGTTTAGTGTGAACATTTAAGTGAGCTCTTTGTTCAAATGTATGAGGCATGAATCATCTGAAGCATCCTCTCCCACACAACGTTCCCATCACCTGTTGGCATTGTAGACATTAAAAGCACATCAGCAGCAAAGCAGCAGCACTGAATTAGCACAAAGCACAGCACAGCATGATTATCATCAGCATCATCACCAGGATTTAGATCATTTTTTATTGTTTAATCAGCAATTATCAGTTGTGTGGAATCAACCAAAACAAAACAAAACAAAAATAATCCAACAAAATAGTTTTGGAATTCAAAGGTCTCTCACCAAATGAAATTGGTGAAGGCTCAGATCTGACTGTCCGGGGAATTCCCAGCAGAAGGGGCCCTGAAAGGCAAAGATGGACGTTCCCAAGTCACACAATTATATCAGCTCTCCATCTCTCGTTTGCTCTCTCTCTCTCTCTCTCACATACACACACACCTGCACACAATCCCAGCCGACAAGGTTTTATGCAAAAGCAACATGTTCTCCCTGGAAATAATGCATCCCCTGGCTTTTTAGTTATTTAAACTACTACCTCATCTCTGCTGGCTCAGCCTTCTCCTGGGTCCATGTCAGGCCCCATTATTACTGATTTTACACAGAGAGAGAAGAGGAGAACACTGGTTCTGCACTGGTTACATGGCTGCCGGTCCTGGCTGGCTGCTTGTTAGAACATCATTTCACTTTGGCAGGACATTTTACCTCCTCGCCATCCACACCTTCACAGACGTTCAGGAGAGCAGTCAGCTGATCTGGGGATCCACTGTCAACACCGCACTTTGGCTCCGATTTTTAAAGCTCTAATATCTTTAACTGCAAACAGGCAGCAAGATCCAGCACAGAGAAGCAAATACTGTCCATGCCTGAGTGTTTTTCTAAATGGTAACTGTTAATGCTGCACATTTTAAATGGTAAGTAAGTGCATGGACTACGGATCCCCAGAGCAGTCATTTCTGATATTTTTAAATACTACATTTTGTGCACTAAAATTAAAATTGTGAACTGTTAGAATTGCATCAATTTCCCTAAAGAGCAAAAAAAACAGACTTCACACCTCTATGACAAATATCAGGAGAGGATAGAGGACAAGAAAGAGAAGAGCATGGAGGATTTCCTATTGAATAAAGGAAACATTAGTAACAAGTCCTAGAACATACAGAGAAAAGCATTAGGGCTTTTAGTTGACTGAAGGGCTCCAGTCCCTCAAAGCTACTGTGCAAATTGGTTTCGCTGCACTGAGATTGCTAGGTACTATTTGTACTTGTGCTTGCCCCTGGGGCCAGCTAGATGGCTTTTCATAACAGCTTACAGTTAACATTGCGGTTACTGAAGTATTATCCTTTTGCATGTGCATGTCCACCATAGTCACACATTCCCTGGGGTAGCTTAAGTTCACAGGGTTATGTAACGGTCAAATACCACAGCAAGGGGAAAAGCGATGACAACGGCCGTAGAGCTGTTCACACACAGAGAGAATGTAGCAAAGGCTGCTATTCACATGTCCTACAGTCACATGACGTATTCAGGCTGCTTAATGATGTTCTTTACAAATTCAATATAGACCCGTTGATAAAAAATGTGAGATTCTGGTCAGTTGGCCCTTACCATTAGCATCATTATTAAAGGGCCAACTGACAATTCCTGATAATTTATCAGGTACCTGTACTTTTAAATGTTTAGGTATTCTTCTGAAAGTCCAACGCTCTTCAGTCATTGTTCCTGACGGAGCTGACATTGAAGTGTCTGTGAGAACAAGCAGCGGTCCAGACTGCCAGACTGATTCGATGACCGAGTTGCTCTCATTTTCACTGTCGCAGTTCCCGGGCCTGACACCGGGGCACGACGGCCTCGGACTTTGGCCTGAGCTAACGATGTAAGTGTGACCCCCTTCAACAAACATCTTGTCTGGACAGGACAGCAAGAGACACAACGGTCGTCTCTGTCTGAGGTTTGGATCACATGGCAACTCAGAAACCATTTCTAGACTAAAAAACCCAAATGAGACTGGCTGTCATGTCACGCAGTCTGAATGTTTTGCAACTCCAGATTCACAACAATAAATAAATGTGTGAGATCGATGCTTTCTTTTGCAGCAAATGTTAAGGGTGAATGGAGGCGTGCATACACAGAAAGCAGGGGGAAACAAGCTTAAGGTCCACATAAGTCAGGTTAGAGAAGGCCTTAGGTAAAACTTACATGAACAGTGTGTGGTTTGTGCCTGCTGACTATGGGGGTCACTCATTAACAGCAGAGATGGCCAGGCCTCCCCGAGTCCTGTGCAATTGTGTGGCTAGCCCAGGTGCAAGGCCCATTCAGGCCACAGGAAGCCTCCTTTATCCCTATTCCTTCAAACTGGACCAAGAAGTGGTCAAGTAGGGTGAATGTTATCCTGGCTCTGTCTTTGTTGACACTGACCTAGAGCAGCAGTTTCATGCCCAACGAGCCCTTTGGCCCACTGTGGGGCTCCGCAGACTCATTGTGGCCAGTCAACTCTGAAAGCTCGGCTAAAATGCAACTTTTCTTGTTTTCTTTTCTTTTTTTATAATATCAAAACCAGCTCTTTTCACACAGACTCTTTCCAGGGTGCATTCTTTGGAGCAAGAAGCAAGACTGAATGGGAATAAAATAAGCATGTTCAATAGCTGCAAAAGCTCAGGTGGGAGGTCTCGCTAGTTGTAAAAATGGCCAGATTCCATCACTTCCTCCACACTAATTACCATACACTTGCAGCAAGTGCCCTCCCTCTCGTCATCCCTGAGCCCATGCTTTGCTACCTCTGACACACACACACACACACATACACACACACACACACAATAACAACACAGTGAGGCACAGTTGGGAAATGGTTAACACTCCAGCCGTACCCTGCTGCCACTGAAAGCCCACAAAACAATGGAGACATTGTTCAGCAAGGGCTAGGCTCTAGACTCCAAGGCCGTGTATGTGTGTATGCACGTGAATGCCAGGAAAGTAGCTTGTGTGAGCAGGCGTGCATGTTTCTGCCCCAATTCCCAAAATGGCAAAATAAGAAACAAGTTTCATTAGGAACGACTTGTGTTTAAAACGCTTGCATATCTAACTGCAGAGTTGCTGTTCTCCATCTTTACATGATTATGAAAGGAGATGGTTTAATACATTTCAACAAAATGACATTAACAACATGTGCCTGGACTTTACTGTGCTATTGCTGATGCCAGGAATAGATTTATAAAACAGTCTGGTTATGTTATGCTGCAGGGTTAATGCAGTAATCACTGTATAAACAAGAGCTTAAAGCAAGTGGTTAAAAAATTTTAATGACACATACCACCACCAGATTTAAGCTACTTTCTGTTGCTAAGTATCTGCAAAGACTCTTCCTCAATGTCAAATTACACCATCAGAATACAAGGCAATTTGGCAAAGCTAAGCCTGTTTATGATCTTTCCCCTCAGGAGCTGTGCGAGTCATAAAAATACTTCTTGGAGTCTCTCTCTCAAAAATACACATCAATAGGTGGATAAATATTGAATAACTTTCAGCCAATGGCATAAAAGTTCAGTGGCGGCAGGTTTTGAGGCTGCCTGCGGGGCGGTCAGGCACTTCAAACAGGTTCCTGCGTGGCCCCCTTTGAGGGCATGGTAAACAGGGGCATCCAGCCTGCCCTCAGAAAGACCAGCCTGCGTGAGGTCACTTCCTCTTTTCTCGGCCGATCCTCTAGCATTGCCCCTCGCCTCAGCCTTCCAGCCAGAAATGAGGGCCTGCATCTCCGTCCCTGTCCATCTCTCCCTTTATCCTCCTCCTCCGCCACAGCTAACAGGTTTTATCTACAGCCATCTATATCTGTCCCTCCATCTCCCGCTGTTGTTTCAACTGTGTCAGGGTCACTTGGGCTTCACGTCGCTGTTATCCAGCAGGCCAATCTATGGCTTCTTATCACTATCAGTGCAGACTGCCAGTGCTCCAGGCAGAGAGAGGTCAAGGTGCCTGAGTGTTTCATTGCATTTACGAACAAAAAGAAACTACTGTTTATAGCCCAATGTATTGATAAGGGGATGGAGTGCAGGAACATGCAGGTCTACATCTTGTAGTAAAAACAAAGCTTGAGATTGAGTGACACCAGTGGGAACCCGTGTGGGGTTATCATTGGCATTCATGGTGCTGTCCAGAGTAATCTGTCTTTTCTATATGTACCACAGCCAGTGTGATGCAAACCAAGGAAACATTCAATCCTGCTTCCTTCCCAGTCAGAGGTGGATGCTGGAGCAGGATGGAGGGAGCAGCAACAATACAAGCTGCATTTCACATTCAATTTCATCACTTGTGCTAAGAGTGAGTTGTGTGCCTATGCAGTAATGCTGCAATGCCTCTGATCTTACCAGCCTGTGTACTCTATCAAACAGATCACACTAGGGCTGGGCAATATGACCACAACTATTACAATATGGGCTCTCATATCGATCAGTGTCAGTACTAATCATGATATGCACTCACTGCGCCATTCTGGTTTTGCTTTAGTCAGAAGAAAGAAAGAAACCAGAAGTTCACTTAAGTGTCAGATACTGAGCTATTTCTATTCAAATCCACCTGTTTCCTTGACCCAGTTAAGTTTCTTAACTTCATTCATTTCTAGCTGTGGCTAAAATCATCTCATCATCTGAGGTCACAAACCTTAAATCCAGGTACTGTTTGGCCAGAAGGCCCTCAGTGTCACCAATTTAACAGAAATACAGTTAAGTGCAAAAGTTTGCACTTAAATGAAAACAGAGACGCATTGGAATTTGGCTGTTAATGGTCCTGAATTACAGTTAAACAGAGGCGCATTGGAATTTGGCTGTTAATGGTCCACGTCACTTTTTACTGACCGTTTACTTTCACATCTTGTTCATCTATCACTTATCACCAATTTCTATATAAGCTTCCCATGTAAACCAAAAGGTACAGTCACTACCATGTGTTGTGTGAATGGGTCTGTGCTTCATCGAGCTTTAGTTTTTTTGTTTTTTTTATCTAACTGGCTGCCCATCTTTGTTGTTTCAAGTCTGCTTTGCCCCACAGCCAGTTTCTCTTTTGTGAGGTATTGTTTGTTCCAAGCTTGTTAGTGTTGCACACTTGACTGTTAACTTTCTGTGTACACTGTGAGAAAACAGATGTTTGAATGTATTTTCCCTAAATAAAACCCAAACGTATTTTTCTATTACTACATTATCGCTTCATTTTAGCACCCAACTCATCACTGAGCAACCTCATTAAAACGATATAAACCTATGTATACAACCACAGGAATAAAATAACGATAATGACGTTACTAATGCATTCTAAAAAGCAGCTATTACACTTCACTTTTGTTCCTCAACTTCCTTATGAAGTGAAGTACAGGAGGATTTTAGTTGGATGTGAGCTGGTAAGTGTTTGGAGCCATGACTCACAGCGGGATAAAACCGACAGTATTTACCTGCAGTTTCTGCTGCCTACAACCGGTTTAATGACTTCACAGGAGCTGAGTTTCTTTTTCTCAGCGCTGCCTAAAATAACAGAGTAAGAAAAGGCCCCTGAACTCTCTGGTGTAAAAATAACAGCAGCATCGCAGGGGGAGATAAGGAGGACCTCAGCTGGGGTTGTTTTGTTCAGAATGACACCGTCACCGCTAGCTCTCTGTCTTAAAAAACTTCTGACAAGGTTTCTGTTTCAAAGAAACAGCCTCACCGACTCCTGCTATTTTAAGATATGGTCAAGTTAAACGGCTAAAATACCAAGGAGGCCTCGGCTCACCAGATTTTTGAGTAACTGTTCGAGATAGTTTTTATTACAGACCATAAAAATAACTGAACTGATCAAATGGCAAAAGTGACTCAGTGGGCCACTGTGTTTTGACAGTGTGATAAAAATCATCGCTATCTTGAGTTTCGGAGCCATGACGCCAACTAACCGTTCTGCTACTCGAACAAAAAGAGTCAGAGCTGTTACCACAGGAGATACTGTATCCATCAGCACCCAAACTTGGGAGGCTTCTCCATCTAAAATTGTTTATGCACTTTTCAACTTCTCATTTTCATAACAATATGTAAAAGATGCAGGACTCCAAAACAAAAGTAACAACTGTGCCAATAATGGCCCAGGGCCGTTCCTGATCACCTCACTAATTCTGCTCAGTTTCCACCCTCATTGATTTTCCTGCCTCGCTAAATACACCTCCCTGTGTTCGACTTCCACTGACCTCCAGACAACTTCACGCCTTGGGCTAACTTCTAAGTTCACACTCGACATTCATTTTAAAGCTGCGAGCCTCGTAGATATTGACATGTCTGGAGTGGATGCTCTGTTACGTGTATGTGCTGCATATGCCCCTATACTTGTCCAGCCACCTCTGTGCTCCTCTGCTGAAGGAACGCCCACACTTTCCTCAAGGACAGTATGGGTTAGCAGCTCAACTTTAGCTCATTCCCATGAAAATTTTGTTGACATGAGACCATAGTCATTCAGCTCAGACTGGCTGTTTTTCCCTGTGATTACAGGTGCTGTGGCTGGCACCGCCCCCGCGGGCGGGCCCCGGGGCCGTTCCTCTCCCCCTGCCACAGCGGCAGTCCCTGGCGCCGTTCCATTCCTGATCACTCACTAACACACACAAAAGCTCTACTTTCAGTGTCAAAATCTGCATATGTAAAAGAAGTTTACATAGAACCGACTGGGTTTGTTAGTGACTGATTTAAGGGTAAACCCAGTCAAAACATCCATGGCAAAAGGCGGAGGACTATAACACTGAAGGTGCATTCAGGATGAATGAGAGAAGGAGAGAAGGACTTGTTTGTCCATCTGTCATGAATAAGGGAAGAAGAGCTGGTGAAAGAGGAAAAGTACCGAGCGGAGTGTTACTTACAACGATGTGTGCCGGTGACGGGGACCTGGCATCTTTAAGTGCTTGTCTACTCTGAAGACCTCCTGGTTGAACATCTAGCAGGGGCCATTTCATCTGTAGGTACTGAATGGCAGAAAGGAAACAGAATGGAAAGAAAGAAACAAAACATGTTAACAATGCAGAAAGCAAAAACCAAAAGAACAAATTAAAAGTAAGAAAAAAAAAGGGGGGGGGACACAACATTTCTTGATGGTGTTATGAGTGTGGGAACTTAAAGACAAGGAAAATCAAATAAAGACATTAAAGCAGATGATAAGGGGGTGGAGATGGCCTCATGCATGCACCTGAGAGTCCAGCAGGAGTGCACACAGTAGCTGTGTCAACCAAATCACACATTGTCTGAAACAGGAAACACAAAACTATTGTTTTAAGTAAGAAGGCTCCTTCACAAGAACTATATGTTCGTTCATAAAGTAGCTGACGGGTGACTTCGGATTTTGTTAGGTCACAAACATATAGTTGGGGGAGGGCAGAGGTTAGGTGTGGTACTGTAGACAGCTTATAGCTTTAAGGTGACCTAATGTCATAAATGTGACTGTTGTCAGACTTTTATTGGAACCCATAAAGAGGTTAGCATGGCATCTCACCACGCTCCTCTGAGGCTAAATCTCCTGACTGTTCCCGTTAATGATTGACTTGGGCTCTATCAGAAGTTTCTCTCTCTCTCTCTGTGTGTCTGACTCACACAAACACACAAAAACAGATAAGCAGAAACAAGGGTCATAAGGAACATCTGTCTGTGTCATAAACTGGGTGGAGGTCTTTAATTTGATGGCATGTGCTGTGTTGACTGTTCTACCTGAAACGGTCCATTTTGTGCCGAGCAGGAAAAGTTCTTCTCCTTGTGTGATCATAACAAAACAGGACAAATTATCCAACTCTGTGGTCACTAGAAACAACTTGTACAGATTTATATGGAAATGAAAAATACTTTATCGTCGATTGCGTTGACCTTGTCACAGTGTGTGGCCCACAACGTGCTTATCGATGTCACGACAACCTAGTCGGAAGAACAGAGGTCAAAGCGGCTGTTTCAGGTCTCAGGCCTTTGGAACGGGTATGGTACTAAAATGTGAAAGACCAAAAATCGTAAAGACAGACAACTAATGGGGAATCATCAGGGGCAATAACTGATGTAAACAATGTAAAAATATCTGGGGGAAAAAAACCGCTTGCAACATTTCATTCAAATATGAGCCTCATTGGTTTCGTGGATAAAGACAGTTCCCTGGATATGCATTTAATGAAATGTGCAAAGACAAATGTAAAAACCTCTACTAACTATTAAAAGGTTCTCTCACACACACACACACGCAGACATTTTGACAATAAAAACAGGGCCGTCTCAAGAAACTAGGGCTGGACCCAAATATGTGACTATTCAAATATTCGGGTCCAGCCCTGGTTTTGTTTTTTTGTTTAGTTTTTAAGCCAAAGTACTGCCAGATGGGCGAAGAGGTACTTTCAGCTGCAGCACAATGCCAGCCCATTATTCGCCAATTATTATCACTGAATATCCGGAGCCCAGAATTTGCCATTCAGGACAGCCCTGCAAGAAACCAAACAAAAGAGCAGGAAACAACCATGTGAAGGAGTGTAACAGGCTGACTGAGTCACAAATATTTTGCTTGGTAACCTAAAGGTAGTGTCATTAAAATGAGAAAGGGGTACTTCTGCATTAGTATAAATTGCTGTACTACTATAAAAGGTTCTGAGGTTATCTTGGACCCAGGACACTGTGAAACAGCCTTTCTGTCTGGAATTTGTTGCTTCCCTTCTAGTAACAAAGTGTATTTGAACCTTATTAAATTATGTTTCATGAGAGATCATGGACGTCTTTGCAATAGTGTCTTGACACCTATGAAGTTCGTTACATTTCATAATCATCACGCCACAAGCAGTGGCTTAGAAGGTCACATTTTGGCACTTGGTGACAAAAGGTTTAGGCATTACTGCTTTACAAATGTAAACTCCTGAGTGTAGCCACTGGTTAGACCTCTAACACAATCTATGACTGAGAGAACTAAGCTTCAGTACCATATAGTTCTGTGGTAGAGGCTCAGTGTATGGTGATGTAGATCCATTAGATTCAGCTACAAAAAAGAATTGCCATCTAGCAAGGGTGATGACTAGTTTACATGCATGTCTGTGTGTGTGTTTGTGTGTCAGTGTTGGTCAGAGTGAGTGTGTCACAACCCTTCCTGAGACTGTGTCTAAATCAGTGGTAATTAGCAAAGAGTTCCCTGTGGGGTGCCTGCCAGTGGTAGACGCAAAAGGGAGTTACTGACTCCAGGCCCTAGGTTAAAGCCCCGGCAAGGAGAAGACCCTGTTTGCTGCCTGCTCTTTCTCCACCACTACCACTCATTTATGACCCCAAGATGGCTTTTATTGCTGAAAAACTAGGCTTGTTTATGCTTGTTTGTATGCCCTGAGAGTAGAAAAAGGAAAGGTCGTAAAAACCTCACAGTTGAGGTCTTGTGGTTTTTATGGACCCCCCACGCTGGGTATTAATTGCCATGAAGGAGAGCAAGGAAGAGGAGAGGTGGGTGGTCTTGTAACTGTAAAAGAGGAGGCAGAGAATGACAGGGTTGCTGTCATCTATGAGGTAATTCAAGACAGTGCCCACTGGTGCCAGAAGGGCTAAAAGGCAGCAGTGCTGGAGAGGAGGGGGTAAACTGTGAATCCAGGCATGGGAAAGTCCTGCCAACATATGTGCATGTGCACACATGCACATATTCAAACACAGCTGAGCAGTCATGCAAGAGGACCTTCTGGGGAGGTGGACAAGGAGCATGAAGGTGACACCCGAGTGTGGCGATGAGCTAGAGAGATGACGAAGAGAGGGAGGGTGCCGGAGAGCATGCCCCGACAAGTGGCCCTACTTCAGCGCTGCTACTGCAAATGTTCTCATACACTAATTTCTCCTGCAGGTTTTACAAGCATGCCAAGGACACTGGAGCCCTGGCAGGCGCTGCGCTCTCCAACCGTTCCTTTATTTGACCTCCTCCTTCTCTTTACCCGGCCGTCTGCCATACTAACGGAAGCATCGCCTGGGCTTGAATAGGCCATGACCTCTGACCCCTCTCACCCGCTTCAAGCCCCTCCCTATTCCCCCCTCTGTGACCTGAAAACTCTCTGTGAGGGGCCCCCCGGGTAACTCAAGAGCCATTCCAATGTGACAAATTGCTTTGGAGTTCCAGGATAACTCTCTCTTCTCCTCTGTCTCTGTTCCTGCTCCCACCCCACCCCCCAAAACAGGCAAACACTAAGTAGCGACCTCTCCTCGCCTCGCCAGCCCCACAATGGGAGCTGAATGACTCAATTGTCTCTGATGAAGTGAAAGACAAGGGAGTCCTCTAAATCCTTACAGGGGGATGAACTCACTCTCACTGCCTCTATTTTCCTGTCCTCTACTGCTTTCTCAAGCACAAGAAATGGGTTGGTGGTGGGGGTGGGAGTGGTTTACAAGGGCTATAACAAATAATTATTTTGTAATTAATTGTTTTATCTCTTCTTTTTAACCATGCAGTCTATAAAATCAGTCAGAGTAAAAGCTGGCTGTCAGAAGTTCCCAGAGCCCAGGGTCCCAACGTGATGTCTTCAAGTTGTCGGATCAACAATCCGAAGCCCAAATTCATCCTTACATTAACAAAGCCAGACAAATAACCAATGACTAATTGAATATTGTATTTTGTATTGATTAATCCCTGCTGATTGACTGATCTGCTACGAGCTGTTACTATATTATGTTCATGTGCTTTCTACTCATTGCTGCATCAAGGTTTGGCATGTCTGACACTGAAGAAAAGCTGGGGCCCTGGTCCCAGTGTCACAGCTCATAGAGGGGAAGCAAGCTCGAGACAAATGGAGGGCATCCTGAGCACTCACACCAGCTTCCACCACTGCTGTTACTAATTCAGCAACCTGGCACGTAAGCAATTTGGCCTAAAACACTCCTGTTTGGTACAGCGCTCGACTCTGATCCTCCCAAAAATAAACTATTTTTTCCACATCCTATCAAACATTAATGAAATGTCAATACGTTCTATTGACAAAGACGGGGAAGAGGTTGGGTGAGTCTTACCTATAAATTTTTTAGTGTGAATGACAGACATGGAAAGTGCAGGCAGGTTTCTGCCTGTTTCTGGTCACAGAACCAGCTCTTGGTGGCTAGAGCAGCAGCAACCACATGGCTTGTTCGTTTTGTTTTGGATTAAGAGCAGAGGGCTTCAGACCAATCAAACAAACAGTGCATCTTATGTGCCAATGTGGCTCCCAAACACTGGTCTTCTTTCCAGCAGGGGACCATGGAACAGATGATGAGCACTACTGCGGCTCCGTCAAGCACTCCAGCCATGTGAGCAATGTCAGAAAGGTGGGGAGACATGCACAGAAAGACTGACAGACAGCAGCTTGGGTTTACAGTCAGCATATGGATGCTGGGTGTTGCTCTAGAGAGCTCAGCAGATCTTCAGCCCATCTGTGGCCACCTCCTATCACAAACATGACATAGCTCTACATGCACATTATAGTCAGTGTGTGCAGATGCCACATTCACTGTGGCCCCTGCACAAACAGGCCTGAACAACAATGTTAACCCCCATTTTGAACACCCTGTGGTCAACAGGCCTGCCAGCTCATCTGGGAGAGTGCACGGGGATGAGATTGACAGCTTGCAGATTACACCAATCAGACTGTTACTATAAAGAGCTTTATTTAAGCCTGAAATGATCAAGGCTAGTAAGTGGGGCCCATTCAGCGCTCTGTAAGCAAACTGCACAGAGCTTAAAAGATTAGTGCATCTAGTTAGACTACAATTTTATCCCTTTAAAAATGGGAGCGGAACATATTGTCTTGATCTGTTGTGGTTACTGCTGGCAGTGTTTGTCGTCACTCACAGGTGCACGAAAAGAACCAAATGGATGCTAACACAAACAGTTTGTTGAGGAGAGGACAGTAATGGTCTGTAATTGAGGGAGGGAAAAACCTAATGTAACACAGACCCTTTAAAATCCCTTTGGTTAAAAAAAAAAATATCACCAGTCCACTCAGCTATATGATACACTGTCGTGTCAGGTTAGGAATGGGTTTACTGTAAAATGAATGCAAGGATTTCTTGACCAAATTGGGAGAAAGTTAGCCGACACCAGAGGGCCCATCATGGCTGCTTTGGTTCTACAAATGCACATTTTATGAGTAAATATTAAAGAAAAAAAGAACCACCCCACCTGCTCTGATAGCCAGAGGCATTTTGCAACCAGGAAAATAAAAGTGGAATGTGGAAAGGCCTGAGGTTTGTGTGCCCTGGGGCAAGAAGGGGTCCGCTGGGCCCATATTTACTCCAAAGCCAGAACCGCTTGGGGGTTCCACTGACCCTGACAGCACTGGGGCTGCTGACCTGATCCAAAACCTCCCCTCCTCACCTCCCACCCCTACCCCCTTTCCCAACAATCTCCACCTCCTCCTCAAACTCCCCTTTTCTTGCTTTCTTGCAGAGAAACTCAAGCCAACACTTTGATATACGCCTTTTTTCCACATTGGGAATAAGCACATTAACTCTCCATTCTCTCCACCCAGACTTTACTTACTCCTTAAAATCTGCCAGCAGTAATGTCTCTGAAAGTAATGGATGTTTGGTTAGAAAAGGGGGAGAATTGCCTAGTTGTGTCCTTTCTTTAGTCTTATTTCCACTAACACTTGACTTTCATAAGGTCTGTTTGGGAAGTTAGTTTTGTTCTTTTAAACACTGACTCATGAAGGAAGTATGCTTTGGTCTGACACTGCTTACTTAGCAGGTGTGGACCAATGTGCTGTACAAACACCAGCTGATTGACCTGATTGCGCAACATGTATACAATCCCAAGGACACAAAATTGTCCACCAGTTAAAGGTTTTAACAAAAACACAGTTCACTACCCATAATTACATTGCTTAGATGATGACAGACTATAGCACAGACTACACCTGAAGCACATACAGTACAGTATTCTAAGGTTAAGTCTGAGAGTGACAAGATTGCAGTCCAAAACACACCAACATCTCGGCAAGCCATAGAAAGTAAACAGCGTTCCATTTCTGACTTTTGCACCCCCTCCCCTTTCCCACTGTCCCTCTCCCTGTGTCATTAAGAGCATCTCTTGGCTGCTCTATAAATAGTGGCAGGGAGGGTGAAGGCCAGCAGGAGCTGGCTAGTCTTCCATCAGCCACACTAATGAACAGGCACTCTGGCACCTTTAGCAACTGGCTCTGCTGCCGAATGCATCAGCTTTCAGGTGTTTCTGCTGCTTCACAGAGCTGCACTTGCTGCTCTTCTTTCTTTCCTTTACTTGGACACAAACATAACATTGGCTTTGGGGTCCTTTCATTGGCTTCCATAATGACAAAGCGACTGGGCTGCATGTTATAAGGCTGGATTATTGCAACAGTATTGACGCATCTTACTTCTATTCAAGCTGTAATTAGTTAACTTGATTATCAGAGTGTGATTACCCATCACTACTCCCTACTGCTTTACTTTTTGTTTTAATTTTATGTTCACACCATTTGTATGTTGAGCTATTTTAAGAGCAGCTAAATCTCATGTTTTTCAGGATGACAGTGCAACATCTTTTGTGTTTCTGCTAAAACCACAGCTATGTGCTTCGTATGAAGGTGCTCCACAGTATCGTATTATCAACATAATAAACAATCCCTCTACCTTCCTTGCTATGGTAACAGGATATCTAGATGTGTGACCGTAAGTCAAAGGCAACTGGATTTACTGGTTCTGTCATGAGGAAGGTTTGCCACTAGAAAGCATCTTGGATGACTGGTGAACAGCAAATCCAGCTACTATTCGCATGATGTGTTCTCCATTCTCAAGCCTCCACGCTAGTGACGGCCATGGCCAGAGGGATTATGTTTTTGGGTTGTCCGTCAGTACATAACTACGTTCAGAAGAGCCACCATGCCACTGAAACAAAGGCTACATTCATTATTGTGAATGAAACGACAGGAACAAGTTGAGGGAATTTCTTCAAATCTGGCACAAATGTCCACTTGGACTCAAGTGGACAGATGATTTGGTGGTTGAAGGTCAAAGGTCAAGGTCAGTGTCCTCACGCCTGTCCATTCCCATGAATTTGACTGGTTGGCGGAGGCATATAACTGCAAAATGGTAATTCTGGTTTCATATTAATTTGTAAACTATCACACATGCCTCCATGCATGAACTTGATGAAATATATCATCTTGTGAATTTACTGAGATCTGCTCGATCTAGTACCTGAGTGTATGTATTCACAGTAATTGTAATTTATGTGCATTCTGATATTCTCTACAAGTAAATCAGCATCATCACAAATGGTAGGTGACCCACAGCTCAGTGGAAGTAAACTGATGGATTGACAGCACAAAGATCAGGTCCTGGAGCTTCCTCGGTGGAGTCTCCGATACAATGACCTATTTAGAGGCTTCATGGAAGTAAACGGACATGTCTGCAGGGCTAGGTGTGCATGAGACCCATATGCAAGGCCGAGCCAGGGGGGTGGGAGGAGGCGGGTCTGGGCTACAACGCACTAACTATATGCTTACTTTTGTTTGCAGGAAGCAGTCCTGTGGAGGGGAGAGTTAAAAAGGTGAACAACAGCTGATCTCTGCTGAGGGAGAAAAGTAAGCTGACTGCAGTGCCCACGTTCTGCTGGAGAATGCTGTGTTTGGTATTGTGCTGGAGGAGAGATGAACACTGCCCTTGATGTTGGGTGTCTGGTTTTGTTCCGCGAGAGTTCACTATGAATTAGTTAAATGGTAGACTGGATACGAGGAAGCTATGAAACATGCCTCAGAGGGAGCAAATGTGTACACACAGACTTCACAAAGAGTTCCAATATTCTGAATACACTACACACTATCACACAATTCCACCTACGCATATTCATCAATCAGAAAGCACTGTGTTGAAGGCATCACACACACACACACACACACACACACACACCCCAACAACAGGCAATTAATCTTTACAAAAGCATCACACAAAACCAACAAACATTCAGTCTGGTTTGTGTCGGTTTCATACTTGCTCATACACCTTGAAGCAGTTCAGCCTCCATGAGGCCTACTCCCTCAGCATATCTAAAGCCCAGGGTTTAAGGGTCTCTATTCAAATCTCAAATATGGTTTCAGGTTATGGAGTTGTAACTCAACTAACTAGGCTAATTTATCAGCTTTAGGCTGTCCATTTCAGGCTCAATTGGCTTTAACCTAGTACATTATTCTTGCAAAACACAGTATTTAATATCATATCATGCACAGAGGAAGGAGAAAAAAAATCCCACACACACACACACACACAATTACATGCACACTAACACAGTGTGGTACTGTAGCTTTGCCACAGTAGCTTAATGAATAAATAAGTAATAAGGGCTTGGTTATTGGAGCTCATTAAAATGGGAGATGCTTCCAAACCAATAAGACCAATAAGACCTGAGGAGGGTCATAGGAGGCGGCCATGTGGCAGAGTCAGAGTCGCTCTCTAACCCGATCACATGACCCCAGCACTCCTCTGAATCTACTCTGTCAACAATGCAACAGCCCACCTTAGCCTCTGCATCCCCACCTTCCCTGATACACAGCAGCACATGCATCTTCATGTGTGCGCGCGCGCACACACACACACACACACACACACACACACACACACACATGCGCAGCTGCCAGCACAGGCTCAAAAAGACACACACCTCTCTCATGGCTAATTACCACTTAGCTCAATCACGTGGTAATCCGTCCATAAGAGCCTCCCCCAGCCTCCTCCTCCACAACACAAACAGCGGCACACACATGCCAATTATTGATGAATCTTTAATATGGCGTTTTACAAAGTCTCCATCTCATTTCCTACCGCTGAGCGGGTGATCGCTCTTCCAATTGGACAAGTAATGTAAAAAAAATATTACACAAACAAAACCGAGTGACAATAAATTAGCTTAATATAATATCACGCCAGGGTTGAAACAAAGTGACCTTAGTCTTTTGGAGAAGAAAACTAACTTTTTTTGTTGTTTTTTTTCTTTGCTCTTCCTGCCTTGCATCCCCAGCTAGCTCGGTATAAAACCCCCGGACGAAAATCCCACGCCGTGATAACATGTCAATAATGAGCTGAGGCCATCTATTGATCAGCTTAATTTTGCATCTATTAGCTAGGGAACGGCTTGCTCCGGGGGCGAGGGGAGCCAGGCGCTAACACGCACCGACAGGCTGGATGGAGATCATTACAACTGATGTTCACACACACACGCTGTGATTGACATGGAGATAAGGCAGAGGAGAGTCTGGGCTCACACGCCTCCCCGCGCACTAAGCTAATGATACACCAAACGTGTGCTTTGTGTGTGTGTGTGTGTGTGTGTGTGTGTGTGTGTGTGTGTGTGTGTGTGCAGGAGCATGAGAGAGAGCGTCTATCTAGAAAGAGGGTTGGAGCAGGAAAAAAAAAGGGAGTAAGAGGAGAAGAAAAGCAGGCCACACGCCTTTGCTAATTGGCACAGTCAGACAAGGAAGCTCATAGAAAACAAAAACCATTTAGCGGAGCACCTCAGCTTCATGGATCGCCTTATCAAGTCTGTGTCATTTAAATACAGTTGCCTACACCACAGAAAAGCCCGGCTTTGACCCAGAATGCATCACTTCATCTCATATATCCTGATACCTCCTTCCTTGCCTTAGAAAGTCAACTGAAGCATTCATTATGAAAATCGTTTGTTTTTCGGTGAGCGAATGATTGCAAGCTTTATGTGTCTCGTATCAACAGAGCAGCCAAAGCAGCTCAAAAAAAAAAAAAAAAAGAAAAAAGCAGAGAAGATCTTTTTCCTCCTCTGAGCATTTCTCATTTTCTCACTTTCAGAAGAAGAGACAGAGCGAGAGTAAGGACGGATCCATACAAAGAGGGCGTGCAGAAAACAACATGGTGTGATGCCCTTTTCCTCCAGCTAACCCAACTACCACTGCTGTGGCAACAGCAAGTCTGGCTTGGCATTGATGCAACCAGCTGCAATATAGAAAACTGCATGTTATCCACACAGAGAGAGATAGAAACAAGAGGGAAAGAAAAGGGCCCGGCGCTGGAACTGCACCTTTTACCACAGCGTTGTAATGAAACGACTAAATCTTCATGTGCACTATCTGTATATCTGAGGCTTTATGGGAAGAAGGTCTTGTTTTAATGTCAGATAGGTTCA
>NW_018127949.1:1950619-1955098 GCF_001952655.1 Monopterus albus
GATGCAGCGGAGGGATTGAGGGAGCAGCGGTGGGAGGGAGGAAGTGAGAGAAGGGAGGGGGGGAGAGGAGGAGAGAGGAAAAAAAGCCCTCAGCCAAGCCATCAAGTTGAACATTGAACTTCACAGTAGTAGCTGCCTTTCTATGCCTCTCCTTTTGATGTTACCTCCAAAGCAAAGGATCAAAGGCTTGGAGTGTGGCGTGGGGAAGTCCCAAGCTCTTAGCCTGCCAGCCTGTGATATATGCAAAAGTCTACGCCAAAAGAGAGAGAGGAGGGCAGAGAGAGAGAGAAAGAGACGAAGAGAGAGGGAGCTCGGGAGCAACAAATAGTAAGGAAGATTGCATGGAATGTGGTTAAAAAGTGTGCTTTGTGTCTAATGAATGACATGGGGATGACACAACCACCCAGTTAGTTACAGTGTGACGTGGAGCAGGGTAAAATGCACACACATGAGTTTTGGAGAACAGGCACTTGATGCACTGAGAAGGCTGGGAACAGGATGGGATGGAGTGGAGTGGGGGTTGCTGGCAGTGTTTGTTACCCTTACAACTTCCCCTTCATCCCCTCTTTCCTTCCCCACCCTCAACCAGCAACATGGGACAGCCCCCACCACCACCACCACTTCGCACCAACCCCCAGCACCTCAACAACATCAAGAGGGTGAGACGCTGTGACGTCTCGACATAAATACACAGTGTGCCCTTAAAGCGAAGACTACAGTAAACACAGCACGCATGAAACCCTGGTTGTCTCTCGTTGGAGCACCAACAACAACACACACATACTGTGGGCTCAGCTGGGCCAAAGAGTGAAGCAGAGGTGTACTAAAACTGACAAATCTCTATGAGAAAAACACAACACACAAAGACACACACACAGTCACACACCCTTTCCCCAAGGCTGTAGGATTAAGAGGTCCAGCTGGCTGACAGCAAGCCCTTCCTTCCCACGTATCCTGTCGATCTCACCCCCCTCCAACACACACACACACCCCCAGCTTCCCTTCCTTGCATGGCCCCTCCCACACCTCCAACCTCAGGTCTGCCAGTCATCCAGTTCACCGAGCATGCCAGGATGACACACCTGAATTTGACATCGATCGGCCCTCAGACCATTTCACCTGCCTCCGCCCTACGCACATTCACACGCTGGAGGTAAAAGAGGATCCAGAGACAGAAACTTCTCAAGAGAAATGTGGATGTCAGGCAGGAGAAGATTCAGAAGAGCCACCATGCCACTGAAACAAAGGCTATGTGTCACTGGCATCATTAAAGTCCATCCATCTAACCCACCTGTAAGTGCTACTGATTGTATTAAGATACAAACGCCATGAAAGTCATGACCTTAAGAGAAGGGAGGAAGAGTGGGGGGAGCATGAGGAGCAGAGGATGGTGCTGGAGATAACAGGTAATGAGCCCTGTTGTTGAAGAAATACAAGAAAGTGACACAAAGTGGAGAAAGACAGAACAGGAGTAGGAGAAAGAATAAGAACCATAATGAGACGTTAACCAACCCCCCCCCCATTTTTCATGAGCTGCCAGGTCACTTTACGAATGTCTGGAAGAAAATATGCAGCAGGGTGTTGTTTGAGTGTCATTATCATTTTGTCGAGAGGGAAGTATGTGCACTTGAATGTGCAAGAAAATAAGCCTTCAGTATTCTGATATACGAGATAACTGGAAGTTAGAATCATGTAATTGGAATTGATTTACAACATGCTTCATGTAGCTTGCACATAGACCCAGAGGGGACAAAGACACAAGACAGAAGCAACAGAAGTCTAAGGCCTGACCAATACTAGATTTCTTGAGGCTGAAAGCACCAACGGTATCTGAAGATTAAACAAGCATTTGACATTTCTGTACTGAAATTTCTTGTTACTTATGTCAATATACCTGTGATGAGCTCAAATCAGCTGATAATACCAGACATGTAGCAGTTCTATAAATAACTGCCTCTCCTGAAACCAAAAGCCGACAACTGGGATTGAAAAAGCTCATGTCACCAGAAGGTAAAAATCTAACGCTCTGTTGATTTTGAGGAACCACAACATTGTAAATGAGTATCATACTACAACAGGGCTACAATTTCAGAACCAAAACTGTGCCCTTATCACATGAACATCCCCGTGGGTGCTCTCATGTTCACGTTCACCAGCATGGTCATTTCAGCCCTAATGGCAGAGCCTGTGTTCACAAACACTGACCACAAAAATCAAGACTATAGCCCCCTTTCAGACATGCACTGGAACCCTGAAATCATCTAGACATTACCCGGAGGAGCTGTATGCGAGAGCGCAAATGTCCGGGTAAGCTGACCCGGACCTTAAGCGTACTTTATTCTGCCAGCTCCCTAGTACCTAGTCCACCTAAGGTCCGAGCGAGCCACAAATGAGCCCATATGAGAGAATAGCAGCGCGTAGTCCAGAGCTAGCGGACATGTTGATGACATTCAATCATGTGACCAGCGTCAAATCAGAACATACAAAAATCTGATGGTGAAGAAAAACAGGCATTTACGATGACGACGCCAGTGAAAATATCACTCTGAAGACACAACATGATTCGGCAACTTCTGTTGTTAAAAGCAGATGCCAGAATCGCCGGACAAATTTAAGGAATGGTTGTTTATGACCAAACCAACCATGTGACTGCATCATGTCCTGTCTCCTGCACACTCTACCCAACCTCCTGAAGCTGGGGCTCGGGTCTGCCTTGCCCTGATGAATAACTACTGAGAACAGAAAGAAACCTATCCAGCAATTCACCATGAGACCATCGACAGGAGTAGATCGCTACCACAGACTGAGTTGAGTGAGGTGTAAAAGGAGAAAGAAAAAAAATGCCCAAAAACCACAGACAAGGCAATGGTGTAAGGAAAGAATAAGAATTAGGGAGTGAGAAATGGAGAAAGAGAGCAAAAGATAGAAGGGAGGGAAAAAATTCCCAATGATGACACGTAAGTGCAAAGAGCGATTAAGGATTTACTTTCAAAAGGACTCCCATTGATCTTTTTTTGATAGACCTGCAATAAATCAAACCGGATTGACTCGCATGAGAACCAAGCCTAATCCTTTAGTCAGATCCAGGAGAACTCCAACCAAACCAGCTGTTAATTTAGGCTTTACAAGATAAAGCGGGAGAAATCCAACCTGATGTACCCTAGGGCAGAGGCTTACATCATCTCTGTAAAGCAATCAACTTATTGCCAGTTTGGAGAGGTAATCAGAGCACATACTGAGAGAAGAGGGGGAGAGAGGGGAGGGATTTCTGGGTGGAGAGAGGGAGGTGGAAAAAGAGGAAAGGGAGACAAGAGATGGCTGAAGAAGGTTAGAGAGTGAGAGAACAGAAGCATGAGAACGTACGACGTCTCAGAAAATGAAACTTCAGCTCACTTTAAAAATGTTAGTTTAAAATGAAAAAGCTAAAACGTGTTTCATCCTGGGGAGACGCAGCGGCCTTCTTCTGACCGAAACAATTACTTAACTTTGAAACAAAAAGATAAACATGCTTACACAAAATACATCTGCAATGATCTCCAGAGGGCAACGATGAAAAAGAGAGGAGCTAGCTTGCTACAAACAGTTAGCTCTCTGGGCTGACAGCAGGGTGTGGAGGCAGGCTTCAGGCCTCAGCCGGGTCCTGCCAGGCGCGTTGTGGCTGCACCATAGTGATTAAAATGGTTATTTTTGTTTGGGGGAACGAGATTGATTTCTTCTTGGAAGTATTGCAAGACACCATCCAGCCCACACAAAGTAAACCGTCTTTTTTAGTTGCACATTCTCTGTATGTGTGTGTACTCTGTGTCATCAGGGCTCTAGAGGAGGTTTACTTCCTCTTCTTAGCTGGGTGTGTAACACCACAGTGGGGGATGCAGAGGATAAAGCCAGAAAACCACACAAACACATACCCCCCCACACATTGACACAAAGACTCATTAGCTCACCATCTCCTCTGTCTTTAATGTCCTGTTTACAGTGCAATACAACCAGATCAGCACTGAAATCCAATCACAGAGCTTTACAGGGCCCTTCACATCGGCCTCGCAGGAGAGCTGAAGAGAAGCAGGCCTTGTGGTCTCTGGACACTGTCCAAGAGAAACCAAACCTCAGGAGTCCAAACAAAACCACACATAAAATCAGAGTTAAAACAGCAGCCTCTATTCAGCTCACTGTGACCCCTCCAGCTCACACACACACACACACACACACACACACACACACACACACTCTTTAGTCCACACTTTCCAACTCTCTCCTGGTTACACTTTGAGCACACAGGGATCACTCTGATTTCAGCGGGGCTCCTCTCACATCCGCAAATTGACTGAGTCCTTGACACAGGCTCGTTGGTGTGTGTGAGTACATATATATGCACACACACACGACACATCTATGTAAAGGAGACTGCCACTTAAGCTTAAGTCGCATCAGCCTGTGCTATCTTTAGCAGCTGGGCTAAACTGCTAACCCTGCACAACA
>NW_018127949.1:1955197-1959879 GCF_001952655.1 Monopterus albus
CACACGTTTAATTATACAGAAAGTAATAATCTCAGGAGACAGCTGGCAAGCAGGCTGCCTCTCAATTACTCTACATCCGACTGAATCATTACTGATGTTATTTGCTAAATTATGACAAAAAAACAACACAAAAACTGGATTTGTGCTGTAGGTGGGTCGGAGGGGGGTTCACAGGGTCATGGCAGATGTGTCAAACAACTGTGACAGAGATCAGAAAAGGTGTGAAAAATACAAGTGCATGACTGTGTTAGCTTTTGTTTAAAAAGCTGGAAGTTTAATATCACAGTGACCGGCGCCAGAAAAAGCAGACTCTTACTTTTCTTGAAACCAAAACTGGTACAGAGCACTGGCCTGTGTGGAAACAGGCAGCTCCTGGCAGCCCAGTTGAGGAAACCGCATGACAAGGCCAATTTAAAAAGGGGAAAAGTGTCTGTCTCTTAAAATTGAGCCAAGGAAAAGAGTTGGGCTTTTGATTTTTTTTTTTTCCGTTAGGATAAATGGTCTTATACTTGTATAGCGCCTTTCTATGCTTTTACAGCAAAGTCAAAGCGCTTTCACATTATTCGGCCATTCACACTCCCAAGCACTCACGCATTCACACACCGGTGACATCACCGGGAGCAACTGGGGGTACAGTGTCTTGCTCAAGGACACCTCGACATGTTGGCTGGACAAGCCGGGAATCGAACTGCTAATCCTCCGGTTAGGAAACGACCCGCTCTACCTCCTGAGCCACAGCCGCCCCATCACCAGTGTGTCATCAGGGAGCATCCAATTCTTTCCCAAAACCCCTGAACAGCAACTGTGAGCAATATCAGCATCCACCCCTGTTAATGCCTCACTCATTTCACAGCTCCTCCTGCCAGTGGCTTCTGTGAACAATTAAAGATTAACTTTCCCAGCGTCACAGGCCACAGCGTCTCAGCCTCTGTCCGGGGAGCTCCAACAGTCAAGGTAGCCGGCCAAAACTTGAGATTGTCTTCGTCTTCAAGCCTGCATTTTGCTAAGTATTCATCACTGATTGTTAATGGAGCCTCTCTCTCAGCCTGGTTATGTTTTATCTATCACTAATATTAAATCAATTACCCAACTGCAATTTTATCTCTGATGCTAGCAGTACATCATGTACAGCAGAGGCTAATGTTTACTTCTAAATTTACCAAAGTATAACAGGAATAAGATTAACAAGTTGGTTTACCAGCTTGAATAACTTTACAACCAAGCCCTGTAGTATAAAACTAGTGGTAATGAAAAACACTTGTCCCACTGATGACCATAATAAGCCTGGCAGCTCGCCACTAACTGGGAACAGTTGTGTTGAGAGGCACGTCCACTGATGTAAAATGATCTGTGTGGAGCATATAGAAAACTTCCATGCATTTTTTCCTCTGAGTCATGGCAAGGAATTCCACTGGCCTATAGACTGCAGCCAGCAGTTGTTCTCCCATGAGGGTGGGCGAGCATCTGGGAAGAAGCAAGTAGACAGATCAGGAGGAGATGATGACGAGATATGCATATTTACAGCACAGGATTTTCAGACTGCAAGGCTCGAAGTGATCCCAAAGGCAAGTGTAGAAAATGAGGAGACACTTCCCCTGGAAGGCTCGAAGGACTCACATTAACGACTCCCAGGCACATGTACAACCCCACTATCCTAAGAGGACGGGGAGACTTCCTGTTCACCTTTCCAGTTGTACCGTTGCTCTGCTTGGGAAAGAAGCTGCACGGCTGTTTAATACCATAATATATGCAGCGCTCCGGAAAGTCAAAGACATCAGAGCGTTAACAGGGGGAGCAGGGCCGTGCACAGACATTTTGGGAGGGCGAGTGCTCCAGCTAAAAAGGACACCCCTCTCACCAACAATGATTTATTTTACAAAAATACCTGCAGTGTTATGAAAATTGTTTAAAAACTAAAATGAAAAAGTTAGAAAACAAAATTGTCCTGCAAAAAAAGCACCACCTTGGCCCTATTTATGCCTGTGCCTGAAGAAGGTTAAGGAAGATGTTTTTATAGTATGATTCTGTAAAATAGTTAGTCTGCATTCCTAACTCGGTGTTGGTTAATCAAAATTAACTTCAGCATTAAAATGAAACCACATGACAGGTCTCATGTGTGCAATGCTGTAGTCAGAGCATCTGTGCAGGCCTGTTGTCTGTCTCTCAAAATTCAAAACACTGAAGGCACCCCAGCTGCCCATTGCACCCTTTGGTATTTGATTCATAGCGTGGCCAGCGCAGTTCAAGCTCCTTCACAATGCGGCCGGACTTCCGATGTCTGCACAGTGCTTCATTGTTGCCTGTAAATTCTCTGAATGCTTTAACAGTATGTGTTCAGCTGTTAAGTTTAAGCTCAGGATTTAAAAGGAAATTCCATGTTCAAGGTAGTTTATTCTGACGGCACTGAGAACATCGCATGTCAAACTTTATTTCAGAGCACAATAAATCACTCCCTAGAAAAAGCAGAGTGCACAAGTACTGTACGTACGCTATACACACTGGCTGCGGAAGGTGCATGCACAGGCACATACAGGTTTAAGCCTTAAGCCACAAGACTGCAGCAAGGAGTGTCAATCAGATTCGCCAAAGGATCAAAATTCTCGCAGATGCTGTCTCCCAAAGGCCTACACACTTGACCATGTACCTTGCCCTCTTTCCCCAGCTGTTGCACGGCAGGCATGGGCGACAGCGCTGGCACCTGTCTTTGACAAGCCTCAGCATTCACACTGCCTGCTTTCCTGAGGACGACTGCCTGGCAGTTAGTGCGTGTGTGTTAGCGTTTGTCACCTTCCTCAAATATGCGTGCACACTGGCAATCCAAATCAACAACACCAAGAGGCACTTAAGTATGATCCCAAACACTTAAAAAGCATCTGCATCACACAGAGAGAGAGAGAGAGGTCTCAGCCTCTCATGTCTCTCTGTCTGACAGCAAACCCTGCCCTGATTCAGGCTGTGGCTTGGAGCTGTAAACCAAAGCTTCCCTCAACGCCTCTCACCCGCCCGGCTCGGCTTTAACCTCTGTTTTTGCATACCGCTCGGCTTGTGTAACCGTTGAGTGGGTTTTTTTTTTGTGTGTGTGTGTTTTGGTTTTGTTTTTTTTTTTTTCTCCAGCAAGACAATGGCTGGGGCACAGAACAAACCGTGTGAAGGCCCCAGACTAAGCAGTGTGAAGCCACCTAATGTTAATGCCCTGTAAGAGTTGATAAACACAAAGCGGCCATACTATAAAAAGAAACAGATGAAAACTGAGGTGCTGTCATGATAAAGTAAAAGTAACATATGTGCGACTGCCAGCAGCTCAAGCAAACGCCGCTCCAGCCAAAGGAGCTGGTCATTGTGCTGGGGGCCTTGCAAATCCTAAATAAACCACTGGCATCGACATTGTAATTAAAGCTCAATCTGATACTTCATCTAAGCTCAGAGAGTGTTTCAAGTCCATCTGGATCAGTGTAAACTGTAACACCAACATTAACGCCAATGCTGCTTGTCTAGGCTTTACCTTTCACTCATTTTTAACCACACAGAAATTAAAATGTTTGCAAAAATGCTTCTTGATAGCTTGACACTAGAACCTTAAGTTGGGTTACATGTCTGCTTATTTACAGCATTCATTTTGTATAACTGGTCACAGCCCAGCCACAAAAAGCAGTCATTTAACTCATGTGGGGGTGCCAACAGGACCGGATTGAGCTCTCAGTATGGCAGAGCATGCTGGTACTCACTCTGCCGCCCAGCGGACCAGAGCCACATTTCCCCACCTCATTTGCAAAGCAATCCTGCCTCCCGCCCACTCAGCGCATCGTTTTTATTCATTTCCATGTCCAGGCTCCATTCATGTTGTCCGCTCAGATGGCAAAGGGCAGAGGAGTGGAGTGAAGCAAGACACCAGGTCTCAAGGAGACCATCAACCAAAGAGCATCTCCACATGTAGCACCCCCTCCAATAAAAGAAAAAATAAAATACACATCCACCCAACCCAGTGAGCCAACACACACTCACCTCTCCCCCGCCTGACTAATGTGCCCTGACACTCGTACATCACCCGTAAATTGGCCAAATGAATTAACCACAGCCCCTGCTTAGCTTTACGGGCTTTAAATGGATTTTCTCCTCTCCAGGTCTGCCCAATAATTGCATTTATCCATCTTGTTGAAGCCAGGTTTACACACTCGGGAAGTTCATGCCAATCCCCGGATACATTTTCCGCTCTGGTGGCAAGAGTGTGAGAGATTTGTCATTGGATCATAACAGGTAATTCAAACAACAATTAGCTTGACGACTCCGCCGTCCGTCAATGTCTGACTCCTCGTTGGACGGGACCTGTTCTCTCTTCATCCGTCTGTATAGCTCTTACCCTTCCCTTATGTCTCAGTGTGATAAATTGAGCCTTGTAACACTTTTTATCTACCATCGGAGACTCCAGGTTAAAGCAACAAACACCCACAGTAGGGAAGAAAGTAGTGGCTGCGATTCTTCATTGTTCTCGCACACATTCAGACAGAGAGCAGCAGAGTCAGGGTGAAGGCAGAACACCAGCATCAGTGGGGGTCAACTCCACACTTGTGAATGTTTGAACAGAAGTGCATTAGACACCAGGGGGGCCCAGAGGACAATTCAGCTATGTAAACAAGCAGCAACTTCCTTCCCTCTGCTCCTTCAGGCCTGCACTGAGACAAGGC
>NW_018127949.1:1959893-1963131 GCF_001952655.1 Monopterus albus
CATTCCTGAGCCTGGGCCCCAGCCAGCTGCTGCATCCTCACTGCAGGCTAGGCAGCCTGCCTGAACAGAGACAGATACAGGCCTTACAACAGCAAGGGTCATCCACAGCAGACAAAGGGCTTTTATAGACGTGCACAGTTGGACTCATCTACTAGAAATGCTCCAGAGCCCTGCGCTGGCTACACAAACGCTGACTGCCCGAGTCCACACTGACCTCCACAGTAGGCAGATTAGCTAGAAATCATCACGTCACTAAAGAATCCATTCTGAGATATTAACCACTTGGTGCCACATCTAATGATGAAGCAGGGAATTTATCTTTATTGATATCTGAAATATGCAAAGCGTGGCAGCCAATAAAGATAGAAAAGGCAGTAAAGAGGAGATTAAGAGCTTCCTGGTTCTAAAGGGCACTGTAACGTGCATCACGTGACGCAAGGGCCTCCCACGCTCAGGGGTGACAGTGTGCAGTCTCAACTTTCATTATGACGGGGAGGGCTCCATTTCATGACTAATATCTGAAATAAACCTTTGGCTTAGATTTCAAGGGATGGTAAGTGAAAATAACTTAGCACCTCAGAATAAATGTGTAACACTCACAAATGTTTACAGTACACACATCTACTACTACTACTACATCATCTCTACAATTGTTCTCCTAGCTTACGGTGTTTGCCAGGATCTTTCCAAAGTGGCTTACTGGTTTATCTACCAAAGACAAACTTTGAAATCTTGTGGTGTTTAATTTTAGACTTGCTTCCCTTAAGCAGCTTCCAAACCAAATAAGAAACTCAATCTCCTTGCTCCAACACTTGTGTCTCATTTTGGGTCGAGACCCATCATTACAAAAAAGCCAGGATATACGACACTCATCCTAAGAGCGTTCACGTGCCAAAGCATGTCAACTCAAGTACAGAAACATGTGCAGCGTTAAACCGTCACTCAGGCTACTATTATTGCTTCCTCCCCGTGTCAATGCCTCAGCAGAGGAAACCATCAGGTCTGCCAACGGCAGTGAGCTGGAGATCATTATTTCAATCAAAAGTCATTTCAGGGTGACTAGATTGCATTGTTTTCTGCCTCAACAGTGCCACGTTCTCTCTTAGCTATCCGTTTGTCTGCCAGTTCATCTGGTTCCTGTCTGTCCGTCCATCACTGTGTCCGCTCTGGCCTGGACGGAGAAGGCCACTCGTCTCACCACGGGACAGTTGTGCAAACAACACACTCCATTGTGACTCCTCAAGGAAAGAAGGCAATCGGCAATTCACTCAGTGGCGTGAGTCAGTTTGTTCACTTGTGGAATTGACCCCGAACCTCTCACTGGAGTGGAATGAATATTCAACACCAGCGGTGGAAGAAGTACTTAGATCTCCTACTGTAGAAATACTCTGCTACAAGTAAAACTCCTGTATTCAAAAGGTTGCTTAAGTACAAAACATACTTACAATACTAAAAGTACTCATTATGCACAATGGCACATTTAACACTAATGTATTTGGATTATAGCTACTGTGTTCATCACTTTACTGCTGCAGCTGCTAAAGGGGGAGTCCGTTTTAACTGGCTTATAATTTGAATTGCTGCTGGATGACAAGTGGCTCTTCCACCACAAATCAATAAAGTCTTATGATTATACTGTAATTTTAATTCATCTGATTCTGAAAAGTAACTCAAGTTCTAAATTAAATGTAGTGGAGTACTAAGTACAATATTTGCCTCTAAAATACAGTCAAAGTATGAAGTAGCACAAAATGAAAATACTCAAAATTGTACTTAAGTGCAATACTTGTGTAAATGTACTTAGTTACTTTCCACCAATGTGTATTACTGAAGACAGTGGGAGTGGGACAAAAAGACCAAGACTATTTGAAAAGCTAATCTAGAATTCGTTTTAACATAAAGTATATAGTCTGTAAAGTATGAATGAGAGAATGGGAAACAGTAAACAGGAATTATATTGCAATCTACTGTAGCAAAATAAACACTTAGTGCACTCCATGCACCATTACCTGCACAATAGTTGGCAATTCAGTGCTCACGTGCAGGCGTGGGCCATGTATGGCTGTGACAAGATGTTCACATGAAATGTTATCTAGAGCTGTACACAAGTTGACAGCTGTCTCTTTACAAGAGGCATCTTATTATTGTTTGTAAATAGGTTTCGAACAGCTGGTTAAAGAGCTAACATGGGAATTTACTCTTAATCTGTTTTCAGCTGGAATTGGTTCATCAACTAGAAGAAAAGGAAAACAGTTCCACGCTGCACGTGGGGGTACAGGGGTGACATTTTATTAGCCTTGTGTGGTTTTTAAGTCATCCTCCAAATCCCATCATAATCCGCAGATTAGCTGATGAATTTATTTCTGCTTGCACTCTAAAACCTCCCTCACCTTTTTGCAGACAGTTATGAATCCACCACCTTTAACGACAGACGAGCAGACGATGGCCTCATTAGCGGACTCGCTCCGCTTCCCCAACATACACACATAATCGCACGCACACTCGTTCCAGCTTATCCTGCTACAATTAAAAGTTTAATTAGTAGATTAAACACACACTGACTGGAGTTTTATCACCTTAAACTACTCCATTATGTGTTTAGCGCACACAAAGGGTCTCCCTCCGATCCAAGTCATTTTGAACAGATTATCTATATTCACAAATTCTTTTGTCTACAATAAGACTGAAAATACAAACTTGGTACCAAAACAAGTTTGCTGCACTATGTGCCAAATACACTGCATGGAGCCAAACACATTTCAGTAGTTCAGTAGTATAGCTTCAGATAATATTTATGTTTAACATCTTATAATAAAAATCTAAATACTGCAGAATTTAGAAGCTCAAACTAAAGTAACAGGAGCAATCAGTTTGTGGTGGAAATGAAATTTGATGATTAGGGACGTGCTTGTTTTCTGCCACTACTGTGTGATTTCTGAGCTATAGGGGGCAAAGATGAATAAAACAAAAATGTTTTAAAAGATTAGCATGAAAGAGATTCTTCTTCTGTGGTATGTTCTAGAGCATTCGACCACATCGGTAAAAGGCCGGCGTACCACAGGTGTTCACTGCACACGGGCACGGCTAGTCATTATCTAGCCAGACATGATCATTAAGAGTTGTGATGGCAGTGTGGCACCTCCTCCCTGCACGCACGCACGCACACAGGCTGGAAAAAACTACAATGGAGACTCAAGCACTCCCTATCCGTTCTTGTCAAAAAAAGGGGGGGGGGGGG
>NW_018127949.1:1963149-1965246 GCF_001952655.1 Monopterus albus
GGCGGGGGGGGGGGGGGTCCTTTCTCAATGAAAAGCATGTCAGCACTCGTGCACTTTGACCTTTCCCAAACACGCCACAATCCAAACAGAAGGCCGGCACCACCAGAATTCCTCCAACGTCACAGCGGCCGACAATGACGATGACGATGGGAAGCAACATGGAGGGAAGGGGTCGGGGTCGATTCAGAGGCAGAAAGCACACACATGAACACATGCCTGCTTGTCAAGCGTGACTAGAAACTGAAACTTGCCTGCTGCAGTCTGGGTTCCTATACGCTCAGGTCCTGTTAGTCCCCCCCCCCCACCAACAGGAAGATAAATGTGAAGCCTAGGGGCACTATTGTTTGGACATCTAACCAGGAACTGTCGCTGCTCTCATTGCCCTGGCATTAACAGCAATTATGCGCTCTATTCAGACGGCTTTTGTGCGTCCGACCCGCAGCCCCCCACTGTCGCCCCTCCGTTCCCCCCTCCACACACACACACACACACACACACACACACACAGAGGCCTAACACACATTTCCCGCTTTTCTCTGCCCAGTCCCGCCCCGTGCTTTCCCTCCCACTCCACTACTGGTGAACTCATTTGGCTTCTGGAGCACTCTGGTCCCATTATGAATGAACTTCCAGAAATATGCACATTCAGGCAGGGAAAAGAAGAAGAGGAAGAAAAAAAATAACTAAATGCACATAGCAGAAGGATTTGTGAAGAGATACCTCAGCTCAAACATTTTCTCACATAACACTGTGGATTTCTTCTCCACCACTTGAACATGACGGTCAGACGCACATTTAAAGCGCCACAGCAGAAAACGTGCAAAATTCCTTAGAAAACTAAGTGACTTTCTAGAAGATGACATTTTCTGCAGTTTTGCAATTATGACATGTTCTTGAAAAGCACTCTTCAAACCAGCTAATCCTAACCCTGATCATAACCTTCATATCCAAAAGATCAAATCAATAGTCATTTTAACCTTATCTTTTTATTCTGGACGCAGCACAGTAACACTGCCAATAAAATCTCGACCAACCACTGTGAATGATCTTATCGCTGTTTTCAATTTGTCTCTATTTGAAACAGTTCCATATAAAATGAGTCTACTGGCTGCACAGTGAGGGGACACTACATACCAACCAGCCTGGTCACCGTGTGGGCTCATACCAGGGGACACGTACCAGGGAGGAACAGATCAGATATGTACTGTCCTTCAAATATCTAAAACTCAAAAAGAGCAATGTGTCAGGATGTTCGCTGTATATTACGTTCAGATATTCCACGTTTTTCTTTCCTAATTAACACCTGGTTCTGAGCATATGTGTGCACTGCTTTTGAAATTAAAAGTGAACTTGCCAACATGTGTAGGGAGTGCGAATGTGCTGTCTGCCAAGGAAAAGCAGGAAATAAAAATAAAGCAACACGCTCTATACACGGATTTAACTGGTGTCTACATGTGCACATGCACAAACAGAATAATTTAATTTCCATGTTTCAGGGAGCCCCAAGCCCTGTGGGCCAGGAGCAGAGCTAGCCTATATTTAACAGATGACAAAAGTTGCATTCCATATGTACAGTGCTATCTTTGTGTTCTATAGAAATGCATAGGAGAAAGGGGGAGTAGGGGTGTGCGGGGGGGGTTACACTGGGGGTTTGGGGGGGGCACCAGTGCACAGCTGCTAAACTAATGCCTTTTTTCTTTGCTCAGAGACAGAAAAGCAGAGTGTGGTGGCTCACTGACAGAAACAGAGACAGATACAGGAGAAATGTATTTATCATTCTGATTTAACCAAAAGAAAATTATATATGTTTACATATATATTTATATAATCCAGGCTGTGCTATGACTCAAGGAGTTACAGGGATAATCTGTCACACTGAAATTAAAATTAGGATCACATTAGCTGTTATTACTTTAAAAACAATGAAGTCGATGATTGAATTTAAAAAAAGGTTCAGCTCCAAACCAGATCTGACTGCAGCTGAACGTTAGCTTCATCCAAACCCAGCTCGCAGCACCACCAGGGAACCACTACTCCCTTTGCACTAGTTAAAAACCTGATTAGAAACACACCCACTAACTGATTTTTTTTTTTTTT
>NW_018127949.1:1965425-2040085 GCF_001952655.1 Monopterus albus
CCCACCCCTACATCTGCGATTCATTGACTTTACAATTTACCACATGTCGAGATGGGAGAGGTCGAGCCTCCATCTGAATCACGGCACAAATATGCGAGTGATTTATTGTTTTAAAAAGCCTGGGCCGTTTTAGTGCAACTCCACTTTTCCTGAGCATTACTCCTATTGGCAGACCATGAACAATTACAGTTTGGACTAATTAAGCCCCGAGAATGTGCTGTGCACTGCTAATGTCTAGCAGGCCCCAATTTTAGTTTAATGGTGCCAAACTTTGCTTCCCAGCCCCCCTCCCCCTTTCTTTAACTTAACTCCTCAAATCCAAAGCAGATTGTACTTTTTCTGATGGTTTACTGAGACGAAGCAAAAAAATAAAATCTTCTCCCCCCCCCCCCCCTCCTAGCAAAGGCGGGAGCAAATAAAGGAGTAGTGGGAGGGAGAGAAAGAAAGCGGGAGCTGCTTCCGCCATACTTTGTAAACAAAAGTGATTTGCAAGACAAAAGGAGCGCAACCTTCCAACTAAATTCAGATTGCATTTTGCAGCTAGGGGCACAAAATACAGCCGTGTCGGGCCACGAAACCCCCCGCAGACACCAATTAGGCCCTATTAACATGTAAAGCCAATTTGATAAGGTGTGGGCCCTATCCCTTAAATCCGCATTAAACTATCTTTCCTCTTGTCACAGCCAAAAATCCATTTACAGCAGCTGAACAGACATAATCCATATGATATACTATTGTTATGCTTATACTGCTGCCACATTTAGGAAAGATACTGTCTGCTTGTGTCAGTTATAATAGATAAGGCCACAGCAAAGTGTGCACGTGAGCACAAAGGGGGTGGTGTTGCATTCACTTCTGCATGTTCATTACAATAATCTGACCAGCAAATCCTTCTTTATTTCCTCCTAAAATAAAAACTGATAAAGGAGTCAGCCTGTGTAAAAAGTGGGTGCATGTTTTAAAAAGCTGATCGTGAGGCAACGTGAGCAAAACTAGTACAACACCGCAACTGAAACAAAGAGGGGAAGAGGGGAGAAAAGCTATTGTTTCAACCACACAAAGCCTTTCCACTGTCTTGGAGGATAATCGCCACGGGTTCTGAGAGCGTCTTTTTTCACTCTAAACACAGCGGTGCATGCTTGGCGTTGCATTTTCATCATCCTTTTGCCCCCACCCCCTCCACCTTCTCTACTTTCTTGTTCTTTTTTTAAAACTACTTGTAATTACACATTGAAACTCAAAACCTCCGCCAGAAGTCTCCAGGCCCGGAGAATTATGGGGCCAGGGGTGGCGTCAAATATCTTAACATTCATAAGTCCGAGAGGCAGTAAATAAAGCCACCGGATTTACGGCCCTGCAGCCCCGGTGCAGGAGAGCTGGCTGCCCAGATCCCACTCTCCCTCGCTCAGCCTCTGTGTCTCCAGACCTGTTGAGGTGTGATGTTAGCCCACAGTGCCGGAGTTAACCCGCCACCTTTTCTCACAAGCCCCGTGTTAGCACCGGCAGGAAACAAAAAGGTAGACAGAGAGAGGAAGAGAGGTAGAGAGAGCAAAGGCAACAGTGGGAAAGTGAAAGGAGATGGAAAACTGGGGTGAACCAGGCCACTTCTCCAATTCAACCTGCACCCAGTGATCCAGCAGGCCTTTGTATGAGGTGCAGGGAGAAGGGAGACAGCAGGGAGAGAAGAGGAGGAGACGAGGGCAGGGAGACTTTTAAAGCCCGGGCACAACGTCATGTCAAATTGTTAAATGATACTAAATTGTAAGCCTCCTTGGACTTAGGTGGTAGGAAAAACAAATTCTTACTGCTTATGGCTCCCAAGGGTCAGACAAATTATTGTCACCGCCACATGCAGGAATTTTTTCTCCCCACAAGTCATGCAAAAAAACCAGAACTCTTGGTAACAAGGTAAAATGCCCAGATAGATCAGGATCAGTGCCAACTGACTGGGAAGAAAATCTAAACTGATCCGAATTTTATTTTGAGAAATACCTGAAAGTGGTGCCATACAGGAGCCAAAAATCTCAATTTGTATTAAACATAAAAAATACAGATTTAATGGCCTAGATGTTGAAAACCACATCCTAAAAATATACGCTCCAGCTTCGCCCAAACCGAGAGGAGCAGGAGGAGAGAAATGAAGCGAAAAGCAGCGAAAATCAAAGCCTTTCATGACAAGACAAAGTCTCATTCCAATAATACTAGCAGTCATATTCAGTGCCTCACGTGACATGTTAGGGAGCAAGACAGCTAATCAATGTCCAGGTGAATTATTTATGCCAGCTTTAAGTCTAATACATTTATATTACAGTGACCGCTGACTTCAAAGCTCTAATGGCTGGACACACAGGGCGCTTCAGACAGCGGGAGCTGAGGCTGCACAGAAGGAAGCCCACCACCAAAAACCACATTCAGCCGCAGCCACCGTTCAGGTACATCTGTGAGTTCAGATACAATAAATCTTGTCTAATTATTACTAATTAAGCACCTTCCCAACTGTCAGCAGCAACGTTTCACATCTGTAATGAAGTCATCTATAAGCAAGTGGCGTTGAGACTAAAATAAACAACAGGTAACAAATCACGTACCATGCTTTTAAAAAACACAAGTGATCCTTCAGTTGTGGAAATGTCGGAAAATTGTATTTCAGGAGTGGAATTCAGAGAGCAAAGGTCAACGCTGTGTCGCCGCAGCATCCTTCAGTCATACTACACAATTTACTGCCTTTCTAGCACAATAAAACGAGCGCTCCACGGACTCATACAGGGCAGAGTACTGTGATAGTCAGAGAGAAAACTGGAAACCTCTGCCACTGAAACAAGGAAATGCTTCAGTTCAGATCATGTGTTTTGTTGTGAACGTGTGTTTGTGTCAGTACTGATGAGAATAATGAGTGACTAATTCCACATACCAGCCGGGTAGTGAAAACAAGGCTGACTGAGAGAATGGCTAAATGTTTTCATATGTGCACAAGTCAGGAATGATCCCATCTTTTTAACTATATAACACACACACACACACACACACACACACAGAGAGAGAACTGTAAACGCAGCAAACATAATTTCATGTTGAGCTCTGGGTGATTGTGTTGAACTCAAAAAGCTGAAACAGTGTCAAACACAAAAGAAGATATTAGGTTTCAGATCTGTATTTATTTCCAAGGTGTGCAGAGCGCACAAAAAATTAAGCTAATGAATATCAGTTTCATTAGGCAGAGCTGAGCTGGTGGCGGGGTCGAGGGGTTACATCTCCTAATGCCTGGTCTTTGCCTTAACCTTGTAAAATGAGATGACAGGTCCTAAAGCACAGACAATATTGCAACCGTTTAAAAAAGGGGGGCCAAAAAAAACAAAAAAAAAACACCCATGGTTGAGAAAATTATGCCGCTTAAGGATTTGCGCAGTGGGACTAGTGAGTTACTGAGCAAATGAGTGAGTGTGCATAATTATAGCATGGCTGATTTTGTATAAATAAATAAATAACATGAATTTATTATAAATATGGGTTTATCAGGCACGTGCTTTGTTTTTTAAAGGCGATGGATTTCTCATTAGAAGTAAAGATGGTACACATGCAGCAGAGTACAGCAGAGCGTTGCACATTCATTTCCATCCAACAAGACATATATATATTATATATATATATCCATACATACATATAGTCACTTTGAAAAGCTCATTTGCATGGTGTTTTTATTTGTGTGGTTTCACGTTGCTCTACACTGCTTACAGCATGTCAGCAAGCCAGTGTAAAGGTCTGAATGCTCATGCAGCTTGTGTGAGAAAAAAGGGCATTTTTGATGAGGCTGTGCAAACACAAGCCAAGTGCATTATTCAGTGGCTCCAAAACATGCACTTATCAGTAAAAAAAATGTCATGTGCACGACCTGCCAGAAAAACACTGTCCTCACACCGCTTAGCACTGTTAGCATGTTAGCTGCTGGACGGGACGAGCACGCGCCGGGCGCTGCAGGCGGACATGCATGCCTTTGTACTGTACACTTCAGGGGAATTTGCAAAACTTGCCTCTGCATTTTTATCAGCAACACTTCTGGGTGACAACACTCCGTGCCTGGCTGCCTCCGTGTCTTGCTCGGAGCCCGTGTGTGTGTGAGGAGCGTGTGTGTGTGTGTGTGTGTGTGTGAGGAGCGTGTGTGTGCACATACAGTTTGTAAATAAATGAACTTACTGTGCGTGCTGTCGGAGAAAGTGATCCATTGGGGAGGTAGGGGCTTGTGAGATCGGGGATCATTATAAATGGATAGCCCGGGTACGGTGGGCTCTTGAACAGCCCTCCATCTTGCCTTTTCGCAGCTAACATGGCGGGGGGGAAAGAAGAAAACTTTTTATAAAGTGGCCTTTAAAACTTTGCGTTTTCCTCAGGAATATGCATTAGAGGAACAAAGCGGAGGATATCCCCTCCGTCAGGCACATTTAATGTCATGGTGCAGGAAAAACAAAGAGTGGAACAATAAAACAGAAACTCACCCTCCTCTAAACTTTCTCTCGTTTTGTCTCTGAAAGTTTCAGATCTAGGCGGAGGCCGTCTTTCCGCCTTGAAATGCAACGAAACACAGGGATTGCGTTAAGGTTAACACAACGGGCGACAGTTACCTTTCTTTTAAAGTCTATTAGTGGAACAATTTAGGAAATGTAGGCCCCCGACTTAACAGAGCTGGGGCACGACCGACTTACCTCTGAATCCGACGAGCTGTTTTGATTCGTTTCCGACTCGTTTACAAGAGAAGATTTGACATCTGCTAAATCCCTTTCTGCCGAGGAGTTCTCCGAAATTTTCTCTTCCTGCTCCCCTTCGTCTTTGAAGGAAATCATTTCATCGTTTGCACCCAGATCGTCCCCTCCACCGCCGTTGAGCTGCGGCATTTTTCCCGAGCAAAAATGTTTTGGAGGGGGCAAAACACAAAGTTTTAAACCCTTGATCTCGGTGATCTAGAAAGTCCGAGTTTAAGTTTGGGGTCTGTATTGGCGTTTTCCAAAGCTCTGGCGGTTGCTATAAAACTAAAAAAGAAGGGAATCTTGGCAGAAAAAGGAAGCCGGAGAAGGAGCCGAGCCGCTCGGATTGAGTGAGTTGAAGTTGGTCGGAGTGGTTTTCAGTTCAAAGGCGGCGCTGATTGACAGATAGAGAGGGATGGAAATAGAGAGAGTCTGGATTCAGGATTATTGACAGGGAGAAACACACAAGAAACTAATGAGATTCAAACAGGGAGGGACTTGAAGTGACGTTTCATAAATAGGAGGAAAAAAGGAGAAGGGGGCAGAGAAAGAGAAAGAGAGAGGGAGGCTGGAGGAAGCCGGCGGAGGACTGCGGTGAAAGGCATGTGAGGAGGAAAAATGCAGTTTGGGAGCAGGACAGTGATGGTAAAATAGGAGGAAGATAGGAGCTGCTTGCAAATGTGGATTAAACGCACATATGGGCGGTCTCCCGGTGAAAAAAATGAAAAGAGGGTACTTCCTCAGGCTGTTTGCAACCAGTTTGACTCCACTGTTCCCACCCAGTCTGTCAAACTGGGGCCAAATTAAGTTGTAGCTTGAATTAAAGTTGTTTTATTTTTTCTTTCTTTCACATTCAGGCTCTACTTTTGTGTCTGTCCCCCTTCTTGCTAAATACTAGAGGCCTATCAAAGCAGAATAAAAGCTATTACACCAAGCTGCGTTGTCACATCCTTAGATCTATTTTTCATTACATTAGATAATGTTTCCTCAGATCTATTTTTTGGGATGGAAGGTGTTATTGCATCCCGCTTGCCTGACAGGTGTGATGTCCTCTGGGACCAACCTGAATTTCCTCACTGGCAGAGCAGAGTGTTTTTTTACTTTTCACTTCTCCCTCAGCAGCCAAACTGGACACAAATAGCCGATGCAGATTTGGATGCTCCAATTCTGTGTCTTATATAGAAATACAACATTAAAAAGACATATATGTGATAATGTGGGTAGTGTGCGTTGCAATTAATTAAAAACATGTTAAGAAAATGTCATTTGACCATGAAATGATCAAATATTCAGCACAGTACACATCAACAATACCTTATTTAATTTTTGTTAGTTTAAGGTGCATGCAAGTTGTCCAATGTGAGACATTACTGATTTACTTTGCCCTAATAATTAACTATATTTTTTTACAAAAATGGAACAACAAAGAGAAAAATGCTAAAAATATTCAACAGGGTCCTCTGAGTGAAAGCTGATTAATGTGGGATAAATACAAAATACTAAAACAAAGTCCAAAAAAATGGAGTTGTTCACCTGAAATGTATATAAAAGCAACTGGGAAAGAAAGCCCCTGAAGCTGAACAAGAGGGCTGTGCACGTGTGTGTGTGTGTGTGTGTTAGTGCGTGCATGTCTATGAGATGAGCCCGGCAGCAGCGATTTAGTAACCTTATCTCCTCGGCTCTGGAAATGCAGTTTCTATTATAGCCAATATTTGACGGAGCAATCACAAAATCAACAATGAATTTCAGATGTAGCTGCAGAGACACAAAGCTGAAACGTACATTCAGGTGACACTTACACTCTGTTGCAACATGGTCGGCTCCTTTCAAGCAAAACATATCACTGAGAGATCAAAACGAGACATAGAAGTGCTGATTGGAGAAAACTATTTTTTAATGTCATCATGCAGTTAGACGCGTGAGAACAAATACTGTGACACTAATTTCTCCGTATCCGCTCTCAGCGGTGTTGTCAAACAGCTGTGATGGGGAATTATGTGCACAGTGTAGCACCAAAGTGCTGTGAATCTGCCTACCAACACACCTAGACCAGACAACACCATGAAAGCAGACAGTGATCACTGATGCGCTTTATATCTGGCTGAGGTGAGAGCAGTGTTTGCGTTGACTGGCTGCAGCCCAGCCAGCGGTGGTAGGGAGCAGGGAGGAAGGGAGAGGGATCGCTGGTTCTGGTTCTTATCCAGTGCGTCTGTGTTTAGGCAGCCGGTGGAAGAGGAGGCACCCTGCCGCTCGGGGCCCTCCAAACCTGAGCCCACACCGACCAGACCAAAGCAGAGGAGCTCCAAGCTGGCCCCTCACTGGATTGCCTCAGCAGGCACCTGAGAGTTTACCGGGGACTGGCAGCGTGTTATCTCGCCTGCTATGGGGACACCTGCCTCTGATGCCGCCCCGGTGATTCTAATCTACAGACACCTTTAATAAGATGATGATAGGCTGCTGCTCTGGATGATGGAGCAGTAGCACGCACAGGTTTCTGTTTTTTGTTATGGGCTTTGTTTGCCCACCTCTGCTCTATATATAGTCGTGGTTAGGGAATTTTCTCATCCATGCACTTCCATGTCTCAGAGCATGGAGGAGAGTCAGCAGCAGTGTCTGATCACAGGACTCTGTGCTCTGTAAGCACATTTGAAAGTGCTGGATACCTTGTATGTTCTGACATATTTGATGGCAAATAAGCAGCCAAATACATTTATATTTGCACTGAAATATATATAGAAATGTTTACAATATGTGTACAACATGTGCCAGTTAATTTAGTTCGTATGTCGTGTGTTTTTAAATATTTAGGGGGGGCACTCTTTTCCAGAAAGCATCTTACACAATAAACATTTTGATCTGAATTCAGGAGTCTACTGACATAACAGTTGATTCATACAAAGTGTTTGGTATCAATACATCTCATCATCTTCTGAATCCCACTGTCTATATGTTTTATGCTTGCAGATCCTGTGATTTAAAAGGAAAAATAAAAGAAATAGAAGCTGCGCAATTAAATTAACATACTCTGTATTGTCTGGTTTATACATAGCCTAGATATTTTTTAAATTCTGATTATGGTTTAGTGTATTTCTGCAGCTTCAGTATGCAGCTAAATGAAAGTTCCCTCCAACTGTTCTTAGTCTGATTAAAGAAGCACAATACTTGGTTAAAGACTTCTGCAAAAATCCTCCCAGAACTAGATTTGAAGAATCCAGACAGTGAACAACACCACTGTTTCATCTCTCATAGGGGAGGTAGCAGCAGCACACAGTGCACGTCCCCGTGTTTGCAAACAGTTAATTACCCATCATGCACCCCTGTTGCCAACCATACCAGCTAAAAGGTCTCTCTTTGCTGATTAACATTACTACTGGACATTTTCTCTTTTTTTTCCTCACAAGAATGGCCTTGTTTTATGGCAACTGTGGTTTGATTTATTCCAGTAATGACGTTTGTTCACGTGATAATAAGTGAAATGTAACATTTAACTTTAGTTGCATTTAGTCAAGTGCAAATTTCCTCTATTGTTGGGAGAGATGCTGTTAAGCATTTCGCCATTTATTGTCGGTACAGCTCATGTAAATTCTATCATCAGGACAATGCTGAGGTTAGCCATAATTACATGTAGACTAATGGTCTCCATCTTTTTTTCTTTCTTTTTTTTTGGAATGGACAGGATGGAGAAATAAAGGCCTGATTTACCTGATTATGAAAAGACTTGTTTCATGCTGTATATGATTCATTAGAGTAAAAGCAAATCAGGCAACAAATATAAAGATTGCATTTGTGTGTCAATGGTTACTTCTGTTTTCTTGATTCGTGTGCTTATTACTGTGCCTGTTAAATTCAGTATGTCACTGTTCACTATGCAGAACATTTGTGCATTTTAACCACTCTGTGCAAATCTTTGCTCAGCCACTGCTGGCTTGGGATTTGTATTCTATACATCAGGCCAGTGATACAGGAAAGAAATGCTTTGTTGAAAAACGACATCATTACATACGTACAGCATACTGTATATACTGCAGACGTATATGTTTATGTATTTTTACTCTTATTGTACTTGTAGAAGAGGAGCGTCTCTGCTCCCTTGCCCCTCAGCATTCGCTCATCATTTGACACAATAGCACAATACAGGTGAAAATAAAAGATTTGCATACAGGAATTACATTCATAAGTCCTTAAAAAGGAATATGCTATGAGCAAAGCTTTGAGGGCGAGGGTAATATCTTTTTCATGTCTGAGGGACAGTGGTGGAAAGTAACTAAGAACATTTAGGTCTCAATGGGACTTCCTGGAAAGATAAAGGTTAAATAAAAAATAAAAATAAGACATTTACTCAAGTACTGTACTTAAGTACAAATTAAAAAAATGTACAGTATATAATCAATTAAATGATTTTATTTCAGTTGTTATAATCCACAACTAAAGTAAATTGAAGACAGCGGACAAAGAGAATAACAGTGTAACAAAGAGTGACGCACAGCAGCCGGTGACTCCGCACTCATCTAAGATCAATATTTTGCCCCCTGAGACATTCCAACTAATATAACAAACAGCTTATCAAGCATTTCATTAGGCTAAAAGTTTATGAATCAATAACCAAAACAGCTCAAATCTCAGCATGCAAAATCCCCCCAAAAATCCCATGAACAGGGATCAGGAGTTTTCTTGTGAATAGCCTGGACACTCAGGATTAATGTAAGCACACTAGTTTTCATATCACTGTAGGTATTGGAGCTGTGTTTCCAGAAGTCACCCGCACAGCATCGTGGGAACCGTATTAGGCCTGCTACGTGAGGTTGCTTCCAAAACAAACAGCCGAGCATTTTTGAGAAATGGATGTGATAGTCATTAATCAAGGTCCGAGTCGGGTCCTGAAGTCCACCTGAGAGACAAGGTAACCTATGTACTCAGCGGCTGCAGATCTGCAGGCTGGCACACACAAACCTCTCACCTGTCCGTCACGGCAGTATCTCGCAGGGAGAGGCAAGCCAAGCCACTGCTGGCTGGTAAATGTTACCTGGAGGTCAGTGGTATCCAGGCCAGCAGGTTGGTGGTTTAAAGCACATTTTCACACTGGTTTATCAGTGAATGTATCAGCCGTCAGAGAACTAAAGGAGATTTTTATACATTAGTTTGTCTCCGGACTTGGAGAGGAGACGATGTATGTTGTGTTTGTCACTGGACTGGAACCTTTATTCTTCAGGGTACCTGCATGACTGAGCATGGTGTTGGTTTTATCACACAGAAAATCACTGACCGATTGTGTAATTAAACCAGAAACGGAATCACAGACAGATAAACCCCACGGCTGTTCTTCTTAAGATTATGACCCCTTGTGAACAGATGGATATAAGTAATTTTCTCTGTGGTTCAAGTCATGATTGCGAGATTCTGACAAGTTTGAGCTGTTTATTCAATCAGCTGGTGCCACTAAAGCTAAAGTCAGACAACAAATTTAACCTCAGAGCATTTTTGAACCTTCACTCCCAAAATAAAAGCTTAAAGTAGATGCACAGGACACATGTTGAGAGAGTGGCTTCCTGTTGAGCCCTGTTTTGTGTGCGAGGACCACACTGGAACGCTCCCTTTCTCTGATAGGTTTGTATGCAGGACCCTCCACATCTATGCAGTTTTAATGGGGAGAAACTTTCTGATTGTTGGTTAAGGGACTGAGAGTATCTCATAGAAGGTCCTTGCACAAACAGGAAGCAGAAGGTCTAATTGTGAGAGAAGTAAAAGGAGGGATTGTGGCTTCTTCAAGCTCCTCGCAAGGTCACAATTAAAATCACAGCTAGGGGAAGCTGACCTTTTGGGGAATGAATCAAGAGTGATTATGTGCGTGATAAAGTTAAGCTTGTCTTTGTGTGGCCGAGTTTTGAGCAAAGTTTTAATCATTTCTTGACTGTTTTGTGTTCACATTTGTATATGCATTCATTTTGAGCTTTACTTATCACATTCATTGCTACTTAAACGGCATAATATATATGCTCGTAGTCATAGAAATGCTGACTGAATTCCAGTGTCACTGACTAGGTTTAGGTCTATTTAAAGATATTTCAGGCACTTTAATGTAGTGAAGGACACATTTTCATTGAAAAGGCTCTGCACACATTGTTACAGAAAATCTAATGAAAACACACAGAGGGATCTAAGAAACTTCTACTTTTTTCATTTGAATTTGACACAGTTGCTCATTTGCTAAGAATAAGCACCTGTTTCTCTTTCAATGCTATAACATCTTGGAAAAGAGAAACGACTGCATCTTCAACACTCTACAAGCATACTTATTAAAAATCCATGCAATGAAGACGTGACCTTAAGTCAAATGAGTTGCTTCTCAGTACCAGTCAGAGCAACGCTGTGTTCGTTTGGTTTTATTAACAGAATAGAAGAGGAGCCCGTTAATGAAACATCAGTCTATGTTCTTTGTGTAATGTGACTTGTAAGAAAGCTAAACATCATTTATGGTTAAGTCGTGTGCTATAGTTGATGCAAAGGCTCCCTTCTCTGCAGCCACATATTGCTGCCATAGTGGCCAAAGAGAACAGCAAAACACCCATTATCTATACCTTTTATCCTGCAGAGGGTTGGGGGGAGCTGGAGCCAATCCCAGCTGACACTGGGTGAGAGGCAGGGTACGCCCTGGACAGGTCACCAGTCTGAACAGGAAAACAGCAGCTCAAAAATAAAATTAGTTCATCATCGTCATGACTGTGAACAATAGCTGCATGTATATAAACTCCTAAACTAAAAGTATTCCTATACAACATGATGTTTCAGTGTGTTATGTTATTACATGAGCATATTGGATTGATATCAGTGATGCCTCACTGATTGTTTAACATCTGGAAAAATTCAAACTGGCTGTATGTTTTGAGCGTAAACTGTAACAATACTGTAGCTAAACGTGCCAAATTAGAGTAGCACGGTTAAAAGTGCAACGTGCCCATCCGAAATGTAACGGAATAGAAGCATGAAATAACATAAAATGACAAGACAAATGTAAATTACATTTACCTCACAAAGTGTACAGTCTTAAGTAACACCACATCTCACTGAACCTCACTAGATACGATACTTATAGTCAAGGTAAAACAGGAAAGGTGTGGTTCAGAGATTGTACAACAACTTTGTGTAAAATGTTGAAATTAAAAATCGGTTGGAATTAGCACAGTTTTAGAGCAGCACTCACATTCTACACCATAAACATATTGCTGTCATCTAGCCTTGATCTTGTAACTCTAGTATTTGTCCAAAATAAAGCTCCATCTACTGGAAAGTAAATGGACACAGACCGAGATACATTTTGTAGAAACATAAGTAAGAAAGCAGACGGTGAAAAGCAACGAGAACATTTGGTGGTGTAATTCCTCTCTTTGTTGAAATGCTCTTTGTTGTCAGTATGACACACACTGTACACTCACAGCTGTTCTTAAAGGTCTGTCGGCCTTTTGTTTGAATGTTTGGATCTGATAGACAGATGTGAGTGTCTGAAGTTTAAGGGCACAGTTGGTTCAAATATTGATTACCTCTCAGGTATTCCTTTTTCAAAAGGAAAATTGATCCCAAAATCATTCATAATCATACACATAGCTCTGTGTTAGGCAAATCTGATATTGTGGACACAACGTATACACACACACACATACATACAAAACGTTAAGGCCCCAAAGCTTCATGCTTCGGCCGCAACTAGAGATTTTTGGCTGCAGCCCTCGTGGTCTTCTTCGAAGACCCTAATTGAGAAATTAATGCAGAAAAATCAATTGGCCAAGTTTTGTGCCCAATAGATTCCTGAAGGCTTTAAAAGAGCAGCGATCAATGCTTTCCACATGGGTGGCTGCACAGCCCCCTTGCTTTTTTGTTTATGTGTTCATAGCTGAAGGATTTCAATATATGAATTTCAGTGAAATAAATAAACACTAATGAATTTTACACCTTTCGTGATCCCATGATGCGTGATGTATATTCCAGGTCATTAAATGATGTCTTTGTTTGCCACTTAAGTATCACTTAATGTGAAAAAGCTTTCTAAGACCTGGGAGGTATTGTGTGGAAACTGCGCTCTTACCGGCAACACTTTTGAGCCTGCCTTATTTACACTTCAAAATGAGGCTCTTTTAACATTCTGTGATCATCCGCAGCATTGCTGCTGAATGAACCGGCGCGTTTTTTTCCATCCCTCTTACCTAGAGGACATCAGCTTATTTAAGGCCATTTTAAAACTCTGTGCATCATCATCAGGTCAGTGAAAAAGCAGCCTTGAATTCCCTTTGACACAACTGTCTTTTCCAAACAGCATCAAGTGTGCATCATCTTGCTATGACTCAAAGCGAAAGGCAAAATGGAGAAAAATGGCCACAAGAGAAAGATGTGAGGCTAAAGTCTTTGTGTATTTTATCAGTTTATTCTTAAAACCAAACAACATTTTCCCTATTATTACTCTGTTCTGTTGTCAGAATCTCAACAAGGAGAAAATGAATATTTGCTTGTGGTTGTTGTGAAGGAAAACTAGTGCCATGTTCTTCTTTGTGCTTGTTAGCCACCTTCCAAATTCATCATAAGCCCAAAGATCAGATCACAGTAATATTTGATCAATATTAATAAGGATAGACAAACTCCTCCAGTAATTACCACAGTCTCTGGGCTTTGATTTCGACCATTACTAACGCCTCTGCATCTTTAGATTAAAAAAGCGACCCCCTTTTATTTCATAACATTAAATCCCAACATGCATCTTCTAAAAGCTCTAATAAGACAAAGATAAGATTTGCATCCCCATACAAGTGTCTTTTTCAATTGATTATGAAGCCGCCATTGATGTGTGAGAAATTGATGTTTTCCTCTGTTCTTAAGGGCGGCTAATAGAAGGGGCGGGCTTCGAGGAGGAGACTTTACTACTTTGATCTTCAATCAGTAAAAAATCCCACTTCTTCTTTGTCAGACTATATTTGGTAAATAACAGTGACAATCTGCAGGGCCTAGAAATGGAGAGACAGCGAGAAGGAGAAGAGGACAGATAAAAAGGTGAAGTGATAAAAAGGAGTTGGAAAGTGGGAGAAAGTAGGAGGACAGTGGGAGAAAAGGGCATAAAGGGAGAAACATCCTGTTTGTTAAATTTAGGGTGAGCTAAAAGGTTAACATTGCTCTAGCACTGTGTGATACAGGGGCCAAAATAGCTGTTTGGCACCGCTGCCTCACATGGATGATGCTGACGGGTAAATATTTCTTACCTTGTTTATTTTGGGCGAATCAAATTTTACACAACCGCCCCTGTGTTTGTGTGAGTGACGTTACATTATGACAAACGCAGCAGGCTTCTAATTAGGCCCTATGAAAAACAACAGGTGGATGTGAGGCAAGTAATAAATCATTCAGCCAATATGTGCTGCCAACAGACCTGTTGCCTTCCTCTGTTTTTTCTCTTTATGTGTCTGTGAAGAGGAATTGTTAGTGCACACTGTGCACCGTGAACAGATGCACAAGATGTTGTGCGCGTCCCACACATGTTTGTACAGCACATCATTTCCGTCAGGTATTTTGTAATCAGATTCTCAGTGATGTTGCTTGTGTCTAAGCGTGCGAACCCCTGGCATCAGGACACTAACACAGCAACAGTTAGGTGTTAGGTGATGATTCTAAGTTGCACTGAGGGGTGGTCGTCTGTCTCAGTGTTGTGGTCAGACACAGTCTGGCTACTTGTTTCCTTCTGCTTCTAGTCTTTATGCTAAGCTAAGCTAAGAGTTACAGTATGTAACTTAAGGTAGTGCTGCTATAATCATCATTATAATTTAAAAAAACAAGAAGTGGCCAAATCTGTATCATCCACTGTGCAAAATAAAAACTAACTTTAAGGTGTGACATCTCAAAAAAAAGTATGTAAATGAAAGACTGAATTTGAAATGTTACATGACTCCAATTAACACAACAGCTGTTATGTATGCCAAGAACAAAATGAAGCTTTTAGCATTATGTTGTTTGTTCTACCTTATATCTTTTAATTGAGACCCAGGCAAGTAGAGTGTACATGTGGGCAGAGGGAAGGTGAAAAACATCCGTGAGATTCATGAAGGAGACTAGTTTCCTGATGTGGAATCAACAGCTGAAGTTAACAACAGAACTATTAGGCAATGAAAACTGTCTGAACTCTCTATATATTGTGGGTTTGATTAAAACAGCCAAGAAGAAAACACTTCCCCCGTAAAAGAACCAGTAAACCAAAGAAGGAACAAATAAGCTACATAAAAATGAGAAATAAGAGCAGGATGAATAACAAAGGCTTGAACAGAGTGCTGATATCTTTAAAAAAAAAAAAAAAAGCCCACAGTTCAGTTAAAAGCGACATGAGACAAGAGCTGCAATGGTGAGCTGGATAGACAGAACTGGGAGGTGAAGACAGAGACAAGGGGAGCTCGGTGGGAGGTTTTGGTGGGGCTGGGGGCAGGCTCCAGGCAGACGAGAGGGTAGGGAAGGCGAGCCCCCCATGGACACCAAGGAAAAAAAATCTAATACGCCTTCAACACATGCAAACACTCATTTACAAATGTTTACAACCTTTAAGGAACAAAAAAAGGTGATTCGATGCCGTTCGATATCAACCCCGTAACGGCCAAATAGCAAACTGGGGATAAGCCTGAAATGGGGGTTGGGGGGGGGCAAATACAGCAGACATTTGTTTATCTTTTGGTTTTTAATATCATTTTACTTACTGTCTTTTCACCTTTTCAATAGTTAAACTGTGCAAAAAATAATATTACAAGTAACAACTGTGTTTTAAAAAAAGACAAGCTATAATCAATATTTGTGTTTGTAATGATATTTCAACTTAATGCATTCATTACAATAAATTTACAATGGTTTATGTTTGTTTTGTGTGTGTATAGTTGCATATTTCCAAACAATAAGACCTTATGATCTCCCCACAGTATAATTGTAGTCTGCTATTGATTTTTTTAATTTATAAGTGGTTCATGAATATGGATTTTAACAAAAGGCTAAATATAAATAGTATTTTAGACAGAGTACACACTACTCATGTAAGTTTGACTTCATTCCTTCCCTAAAGTGAGAGGATATATGGTTGTAAATGTGGCAAGACGCTGCTGCAGCTGCTGGAAGGCTCCGGTGAGGACTGAGGGCTTCATGTAGTGGTTACCGGCTCACTGAAGCCTCCGACCCAACGACCACCAGCCTTTCAAAAGTAACTCAAGCCAAAAGTGAACATAAGAGGTTTTTTCTTCAGCCCTTTTACAGCCAACATCCATAAAAACCTTAAAAACCTCCACTGTTTCAGTCAGTCTAAAGATGGCCGACAAGGCCAAACATCTCCGATCAAAACTATTAAAACTCTTCAGAAACATCCACACAGGCCGTCCCTGTCTCAAAGATGTTTTATATAGAGCAATGAGGGCTTGATAAAAGGGTCGTGCAGCAGAAAGAAAGAAGTGTAATAAGGTTATTTTATGCCTTTGTGCTTAAAACTAAGTGTTGAAAGTGCCTTTCCTGAGTAACTTAAATACAAACCCTAGTATTAAGACAAAGAAGATGTAGAAGAAAACTTTGTTTTTCTCAGGGAATGAAAATTTCAGAAGGGCTGTTGCTCTCCGATCCCTGCAGGTCCACCAGTGGCCCCGTACCCCACCACGACAGGAGAGGAAAACCTGTGTCAAAAAGTCTGTTTTCTAACGGTGCCTCATCTACATATTTGAATAATACATAGTGCTTATAAGCATATTAAATGGAATGTGGCCACGTGTCATTTGAAGGCAGAGATTAGACCTTCCCAGTTAATTATAAAGATGTCAAATGTCAGCGGGTGAACCCACGCCCTGGGGTCACCCCCTTTAGTTTGGTGATTATATGCACAAACTATAGATAAAGTGTCATCATACAGGCTATTAAGGTGCTGAGGCTTAAAGAGAGGCTTCCCCTCGCCTTTATTACTATGCAGAATCTGTCAGAGGAGGAAAACGAGACCATGCACTCTTAATGGTTTCTCAAACCTTTACTAGACTCAGCCTTATATTTCCCTCACATACTTTGAAACAGAGATTAATAGGAAAGCTCAACTGATGTTAACTTGCTAAATTAGCTGGCTTAGACCTTTAAGTTTCTAAAATCTTTTGAGATAACACACCCTTGGCTGAGACAATAGTGAGGTTGTGTGTGCACATGTGAGTGAGTTTGTTTTGGTCATTACTGTACCATTAAGACCCAATCAGCTCAGCGGGGCAGCCTTGTGGAAAGCAGCACAGGCCTGAGAGAGCACCTTGGGTTCACCTTGACAGGACCGCCAGTCAAACGGGGCAGATCTCTCTGTGTTTCTGTCAATCTGACTCCCCCTCTGAAGTTCATTTAAAGGGAGGGGCAGCGGCTCACTAGCTCCTAACAGGTAAGAAGGGCCCATATTATCAGCCCTCAGAGAGAGCAGGGCAGAAGTCTGATGTGTTCTTTCAACTGTACTAAACTGTCTGTACTGTAGCTCAGCTCGCTGACTGACTAGACACACACACACACACACACTTACAGCAGCAGCTCTGTTGGCTGATTGGAAAACAGTGAAAAAGAAAGAGCAGAAAGTGAAGGAGAATAATCAGAAAGATTGCAAGGGGAAATGAAGATGTAAAGACATAAAAAGATTAAGGGTACGGGAATAAGGATGAGATTAAATCTAGGAATCCCTGTTGGTGTGTGCATGTGTGTAAGTCTGAGAGGTGGGAGGGAGAGAGTGTGAGGGGGGAAACAAGAGAAGGGAATGGTATGTTTTCAATGGAAAGTGTATTGCAATCCACTTTTCAGATTTTAGAAGTACACTAGGGGGCTAAGGAGTTTGTTTTGGTTTGGGGGAACTGACACAACATCCACCACTTCCACCGTCAGGCAATCTCCACCTTACACACAAACACACACACCCCTACATGAGGCCCCAGCCCAGCCTTTCCAGCTTCCTCAATATTTCATGGGATGAGCCCATGCTGACTAACTCAAGGCCATGCAAGCAAGGCTCCCTAACCGACCAAAGTGCGCACAGTCTACTGAGGTTCGCGGTTCCCTATATCTACGATCATGGAAACAATAACATTTAGCTACAATTCCCAGGAATCACATACAGGAGACAAAGAAGAACACAGAGAATCCAGTTGACTGTCATAAATGTAAATTATGTTGTTGTCTTTTTTGAGCGTGGCTCCAAAATCGAAGGAGTGAAAACTGACATCACAAAAGAAAACCGGTTCTGCACATTTTGGAAGTTTGAGCCCAAACTCAGTCACACATTAGCTTGTCTCTGATAGCATCCTGAGGGCCTCGAAGAGGTAAGCTTTCCTGAGCTCAGTGTTGTTCATGGATGAATGCATGAAGTTACCTCGTGCAACTTTTTACAAGGAGTTTTATAGGTGTCTGTGGTGGTCCTGCTGGTCCTCCTTTACAATCCCAGCAGAGAGAAACAAATGAAATAAAAACCCTTAACTGGTCACATGCTCCAGTAAATTATTTAACATGCTCAAACAAAACCTGAATTTACATTTGTGTGATTCCATGTGAGTCGATGGTGCCACTGAGTCTGACCAGATTTATAGTTCAGCCCCAACCAGCATCACTAAAAAGCATGTGTACTTATATATCTTACTTGAAGCATAAGGTTGGCAAGGTTTAGAGACAAATTCCATAAAAAAGACAAATATCAGCAGTGCATTAGTCCATCCTCATACTTCCTTCCTGTATGTTGCTCTCAGATTATGATGCTTAAGATGTATATATTCAATTAAAAGAAAGGCAAAGTTTCCTAAAACAGTTCAGTACAGTAGATTGTAGGAACTGTCACTTTGAGATTTGGTGCGCTACCACGCAATGGTCTATGAGAGACTGACTCCGATGTTCGTTGCAGTACAGGAGCATATGCTGCCCATTGAGAAGCTGTGGCTTGCTGATGGCACAGACGAATGAATTATCAGGCTTTGGCTACACAGAACATACTTGATCAGTTCATTATCAGTTTCGGCCCTTTCTTGAGATTGACTGAAAAAGACACAGTAATCATATTTTAAGCTATTTAGAGGAACTGTGACATTAAGTGTTTGATGGATGATCACTGAGACATAGTTGTGTCCAGTGGGTACGAGATTATCCCCTCAGTGAGACACTGGAAAACTGAGAATGACGATTATTGTGGGTGTTTGTGGATTTCACCAAAACCTTGAAACTCTATAGCCTATAGTTTTTATTGAATTTTTGTTTTTTGCCTGTTCAACATGAAACTCAAAACCATCAAATACTCCAATTTTTGCCACTCTGCCTTGTTTTGTCCTGATTTTCTTCAAGTCGAGTGTCATTGGAGAGTAAACTATGTGTATGCGTTCAGTCCTTTGTATTTTTTCCCTCCACCTTTCTTTTCTCTCTCGCAGGATGTGTGCGAGAGAGCCGGGGCGCAGTTGTGTGTGTGTTTACGAATGAACGTGTGCAGGCTTTGTTTTTCTTTTGAACATCCCTTTGATGTTACTGTTTATTTATTTATTTCTCTGCCTGCAAAGGCCCTTTCTTGGCAGTTAGGGCTACAGCGGATTGGGCGTGCGTTGCTCTGAGTGCCATCCATCAGCGAGGAGCCTCTCTGACGGATGAACCTGTGACCTCGGCTCCCTATAGCACATCGGCTTGAAGCTGGAGCTGCGCTGGGGGACTTTTGTTTTTAAGGAGACATAGCGTAACCAGGAGGGCCTCAGCTTCATCACCACCCTGTCGGGCTGAGTGCCAGTGCGCATCACATGTAAAACAACGATTTCATTTCTGGCCAGGAGGTATTGCTTTACTTTGGTTTCTTGATGTTAATGGAGCTCTTGTAGTTGTGGCTGTACGTTTAAAGTTGGTATGATACTTGTTTTCTCTGGTCAGTCAATGAGTTTCAGTATGGCAATGTTATTCCTGAGGCCAGTCCAATGAACATTTGTAATCTTACTCTCAAAATCAGACAAAAAGATGGTGCTTCATCATAAAGATCCCTCACACAGGACATCTCCCATCAGCAGCCTGTGCTGAGTCTGAAAGTGCCCTAATAAGGCAGTACAGTGCGCATGTGATAAGGCCTGTGGACTTCTCACAGCTATGGCTTCATGTACACAGTCATGGAATTTAAAGCTATACTCAACAGGTAAGGAACATAAGATGTAGTTTCTAGACTGCGAAGGCCAAACCATGGGCTGAACCAGAATGAGACGGAGGATTTCCTATTTAGCTACCAATTGTTCCTGCCCTTACCGTTGCATTGAGACTAGTAACTTTAACAGCTGCTGTGCACTCTGCCTCTGCTGGTGTGCAAAGAATTTTGGGATAGGGTGGGCCACAAAGAATCCACCAGTTGGAACCTTCATTGTCCAGCAACCTGGAAACTTTATTGCTTAATAGCTTGGCTGCCATAGTCAATGATGACAGTTACTTCTTAGAAAACTGTGTATTATGTTCTGCTACAAAAATTGTGACCTTTGTGAGATCCACACTGTCTGAAAAGCAGAACAATGATGTCTGAATCCAGTCTATGAGATCTCAAAACATGACAGCAAAACAACTTTAGCAGAGAAAACCCCATTGCAAGGCCATAACACTACAAGCCAGAAAGAAGAGAGAAATGCTCTGGCTACAGTCTGTGTTCATTATGTTACAGCAGATACTCACAATAACAAGTACCTATTTACACATCATCTGCTTTTACTTACTTTTCCATCCCATTGTCCTGCTTTGGAGAAGGACCGCCACTTGAGACGACATTTCCACTTTGAATGGGCGCTGCTATTCTAAGTGTCCATTGAAGGGCACTAGATGTGTGCAACTGTAAGATCATTCTCTTCCTAAATGTTCTGTCCTTCAACCACTGCCATCAGCTCAGCATACAAGAACATCACATTTGGTTTGATAGGCACAAACAGTGTCTGGTTTGAATAAGCAACTTGCCTTATTCAGGTCATGAAAAAGATTTTTTTTTTCAGTCCATCATTTCTGTACTGGGCTGTACATTTCCAAAATACTTGAGCTTGTGCATTGACCACACAGGGGTGAAGACCCCGGAGACTCCGTGCCCCTGCACCCCTCCTCACTATTTGACACACCCTCTACATACTGTAGCTCCACAAATGCTTTGCCTGCACCCAATCAAATCAAAAATGAGCAGGCATTAACAGCATTCTGCATTTGATTTATTCAGCCATCAATCCTTTATAGCAAATCCTTTTCCTAAGAGACAACACTGAAGGTGCCTTTGTCCACAGAGGATTTGGATCCAGTCATTTTTGTTCTTGCAGCAGTTAGGATAATCACCTTTATTGGCCAAGTATGTTACACACAGTGAATTTGTTTCTGGTACAGAACCGATGGCAGCCATCTGCGGCGCCAACTCAACTGATGGCTCTAACCATCGGAGGCAACGGGGGGGTTCAGTGTCTTGCCCAAGAACACTTCGACACGTGGACTCGTAACCTGCAGTGTCAACCAAACTGTAACTGTAACTGTAACAGTATGGCACTGATTACTTGAAATTATGGCACCAAGATTCAAACCTTCAACCTTCTGGTTGGTAGACGACTGCTCTACCCACCGCACCACTGTCGCCTTCGTTCACAGTATCATTACACAAAGAAACAAAATGTTAATCCTAAATAAATCAAAGTGGTCAATGTGATATCTGAATCTTTGAATCATTCTTAAAAGGCAGGACTGAGAAAGACAACCTTAACTATTAGTAACAGCCTTAACAGCGTGAACAACCTTAACGGTGGTTTAACACTGCAGCAAAAAGCAAGGAGGAGTTGAAGGCGCTGAACAGGTAAATACATTTTATCTTTATACATATACCACCTGCTTTGAAACTCCATTTCACAGAATTCAAACTTTTAAAAATGCAATTCAAACTCCTCCTGAACATTAAACAGCTGTTTACATAACCACCATTAAGTGACAAATACTTGGTTTTGTGCACTGAGGCTGCATTTGCATTTTAAGACATAACGTTCATAACATGATAGCAATCTGTGTAGGTGTAACTGAACAAAGACGATTTCTGTCAATCTTCTATACCACCAAATGTCTGGAAAAAGATGCGGTTTGCTCAGTTTAGTTGTGTTTGCTTTTAAGCACCACGCTGGGCTTCATTTGGAAGTGGTCAGCTCTGTGCTATACAGATGAGGATATGTTCAAATTCTGCCTCTATCTCTGTGGCTCAAGAGAGGAAAATGCTCATTTACATTTGCTTTGCTGTTGTTGTGCACCAGCTCAGATATGACAGAATGAAGGGGGAATGCATTATTTGGTTGCCAAAGACAAAGCACAAACCAAACTGCTGGGTGGTGAGCAGAATTTGCCTGCCGAAGGTCTCTGGACATGTTTTTTTTCGTTCTCTCTGGATGGGAGTGTGTGAGTTCAGCATTTTGATCCCTGAGTGTAATGGAGCATCTCCTAGTCTGGAGAACCGCTGAGGGATTGAAGAACGATCAATCACCCCTCTCCGGACTGTCCGGCCATTTTACATGTGGCTGAGGTCCAAGCTGCTCACTAGTGGAAAGGGGCACAAAGTTTTCAGAACATTCATGACATGTTTGTATATAACGGCAAGTTGATGATTTTCTGATCACATCAGTGTAGCATGACGTTCATGTTCACTTAAAGGAATATTTATTTTGGTGCACGTCTGCCTTCAAAAAAACAAACAAACATTCTTATATAAATATTTCAGAAGCTGCTTATGTTGAATTAGCAGCAGCAGTTTATGTTGGAAATGTTTTTCTTTGCACTATGGGAAAATTACTGTACATAAAATCTGATAATCTGAAGCAGCATTGTCCCATGTATCGTACTCACATGGGTCAAACTTGCAGTTCACTTTAACAGCATGCCAATAGAATAATTAATTTTGTGACCCCCTCCTACGCTGGTCAAAGGAAGGCCCAAAGGCCAAACGTGTTGTTGGCCTGTTTAGTGTAAAATGAGTGCATTAATACCCAGAGATGCAATTATTTTACAAACAGTTTGGTTGACACTGCAGGTTACGAGAAGCTGCAGACTTTAGAGACCTTTGGCTGGAGGAAATGCTGGTTTTGGTACTAATTATGGGTAACAGTATGGCACTGATTACTTGAAATTATGTTTCATTCAAATGACTTTTTATCTCAAACAGAAGCATAAGGAATTACTGGTTGTGTGTAGCCTATTATATTGTCTCAATTTTATTTTAAAGTTTAAGAAAAATTACAATTATGATAAAGCTCAAATATCTCAAAAACCTTCATGACATGACACAGTGTTAAGGTTATATATGATTTGGGTTCAGTCCCACTTCTGTCAGCTCTTCACTCTTGCCCAGTGGATCCAGACAATTCGCTTTACCCATAATCCCCATGCTGACTCCTTCCCCTTTCGCTCACCTGATTAGAATTTCTGCCGTGGCCTCTGAGATCGGACGATTTCAACATATTTTATTTAACTGCTTTTGTAAGCCCTAATATTCAGCAGCTGTGATCTATGGCTGAATTACAATTTTCAGGGTCAAGGAGGGACTTGGCTGAGGGAAAGGGATGGGTACAACTACTGTGCTGGTGGGGGAGTGTGTGTATATGGGAATATGTGTTAGGGATAAACATAGGGGGGTCAGGGATAAAAAAAAAAAAAGGAAAAAAAAAGTGGAAGGAAGAATCTCACGAGTTGTCTTTAAAAATGAATGAGAAAATGGGTAATCCCAGAGTCACAGCATGAAAAGAGAGAAAATCAATATGGCCTCTCAGTTCACTGGGGCCCTCACAAGTCCTTGAGATGAACGAAAAGTTGTGCATTTTGTTGCCACATATGTCTCAATAGAGAGGGGTGTGCTTTGTGCAAGTCTAAGTGTATGTGTGTGTGTGTGTTTAGGAGATGCAGCTTGTGAAAGTCTAAGTGTATGTATGTGTGTGTTTAGGAGATGCAGCTTGTGTTTGAAAGGATGTGTGCGGAATGAGAAGGATGTGTACTACATGTTTCAGGGAAGGTTTGGTTCAGAATGTGGAATTTGAACAAATTATCTGAGTAAATAGGACTTGTGTAAAGTATAGCAGGCTTGTTCCAACTTCTAAACCAGTTAAAAAGTGTCTGAGAAAATGGTTTAAACAGGTGAGGACAAAGCAGGATTCTTTCATGTACTGTGTGTAGTGAGTGTGGCACTGTATTCTGAGAAGCGGAGGGATATAAGAGGACTTCATACAGGTTCTGTAAGCTTTGGACTCCTGATTCAACTGACCCTACACACTGTCCTGAACCCCCCGCCTCCATAACAATCCAATTCCACTTCCTGGCTTACATGGACAGAACTGGCCGGCGAGCTCTGGGATTGGATGCCCGCTTATAAATATTTAATTGCCACTAACCATCTGAGGTGGAGGTTGCATTGAGCGGGGGAGTGGGTAACAGGCTACTGGGGGTATTGAAGGGGTTGTCTTTTTATTTCCAGACAATACAAACACATTGATGGCTCCCTCTCATCTTGCCATGCTTCTATCCTCCTGCATGTCTAGGAGATGATGTTGCTTCACTGCAAATAAGTGCACACCTTCTCCATCCATCCATCTGTCCATCCAACCCCCACTCCTGTCCTCTGTGCCGTCATGCTAAGCGATGCCCCCCTTCCCCTCCTACCCAGTTCATTAGTGAGCTCTTCAGTAGCCTGTCATGGCGGATGTGCTCCATCAAAGCTGATCGACTCTCCGTTTTTCCAGAAAGATGTCGTGGGTTATCACTGTACGCTCAGATCTCCAGCAACAGGAGGAGTGTGACTGGCAGGCCGTCTTTTAAAGACAGTGATTCTTCCACTGATGCCTCCCAGTTGGAAATTTAGAATCGTGTCTGCTGAGACACCATATGCAAAGTAAATCATAACTAAACCCTACTCTCTCTGAACGTCCAAGTCACTGAGTGCCTCACAGGTAACCCGGCCTTCATCGTGCTCATTTCTCTGTCTCTTTTTATCATTTGTTCACTTTTAAAACAGACAGGAACATAGAAAAAAAGTCAGTGATTTGCTCACTCCTCTTGCTCGTGTCATTCCAGTCATCTGATACCAAAGAAATGCACTCAGCACATGGCCAAAAAAATTCATTAATGATCACCACTGACATCCGTTTGGGCACACTCTACATTAATCTGCATATGGTAGGTCACAGCTAGCAATTTAATCAACAGGGCAAAGGGCACAGAAATACTGACAAGAAAAAAACAAAACAAAGCCAAAAAATAAAAACACCACTGCCACTAAAACCACTTCAATTTTCTTCAACATCCCCATTATCATGCAAATGACATTGCTGGTTACAACTGTATCTCTTTGTAGTGGTAAAGAGTTAATTTCAGTTCAAAGGCTGTGGTAGTATTCTACAGGGGGAGAGACAGAAGGTAAGATGGAAATGAAAGAGTGGGTTAGCCTGGCTCAGCCGAGCTCTAACCCAACTTCTGCTAAAGCCTATGTGTGCCATGAAAATCAAACAGGTTTAAAGATGCTATAGGTTTCAAGATGTCGGCTCATGGATTTACCTCCTTGTACCTGGGGACTCAGCTAGGTTGCTCCCCCATCTGGTTGTTGCGTGTTCAGAACATGCCAATTGAGAAAGGCAGTGCAAGTTATGACACGGCATCTTGGTTGTCAAGACACAGAACTGCTTTAATGACAGATGTTAATCTCCGCTGACACCAAAAGAGATCATTAAGGTCGTCTTTATGAGCAGCACAGTATCATACTGGAGGTCTGAGGGGAACAACGTGTCCTAGAGTCCTGGTCGACCATACGGCCATTGCAGATGGACACAAACATATTTTTGCAGACAATTCAACATAATCTTTTACAGCAAGCATTCCATTCCAACCGCAGAGGGACACATGCTGAATGCATATGCACACTCACACACGTTCATGTATGTATGGCTGCAGCCCCTGTAACTTCCACAAATAATAGGGAGCATTGTCATTTCTTTGTGAGCTTGAACACTAGTAAAATGGTCGACAGCACTGCTGGGGGCGAAAGAAAAGACAGATAAATGGCAGAGGAGAAAGAACGCCATTCTGCTAAGGCTGGTGGCATGTACAAACGGAGAACATGGCTCCTCTTCTAAGAGCCTTTCAGTAGAGTGTGAGCACTGTGTGTGTGTCTTTTTATCAGGGGACAGCCACCATACATGCAACAGTGCATGTGTGCTTCTGGGTGTGCTGAAACAGTAGAAGATTCATTGTAGCTGTCAAACAGTACCATTGAGGGTTTTTCTTGGTTAGCTGTGGTGTGGTGGTGGAGGGGTGGCACCATCGTGGACACTCCTAGAGATGAAGTGCACACCCTCCTGTGGTGATCCCACCAGTGGAGCTGTTTATCCATTTAAGGCCCACCCTTCACCAGGGGACAGAGCTCAAATGATGCTTGTCAGATTCCCTTGTCATCTTAAATGGCTGACAAAGATCTGGCTTTCTGTAATCATGGTGCATCACGGGCTTTAAATAAAAAAAAACTTTTATGTAAACCTTATAGAAAAAACAAGGGAGAAAGGGATGAGCACTGAGATGGGCACAAGGGATATTAGTGAGATAGACTGATGCATGGTGGTGGTGTAAAAGATGATTCCTATGGTGCATTTCCACAGATGAACTAAGAGACCAAAACCATCGTTATATGATCACTTGCGTTATCATTACGGTATCAAGCGAGGCACAGTGGACCAAGGATCTAAGTGTGATTTGAGCGGAGATGTTTCAGTTCTCACAGGGCAGTCATGCTGAGGACGTGGTTCATGTAGAAAATAAATGTGGACATTCAAAGGCTCGATCCTTTCTCTGGCAAACAGAAGCTTCAAAATCACTTTTCAGACATCAAATAATTAATGGCTCTCCACTCTTGTGCGCCTCCCCCTAGTGTTCCTCTCCTGGTGTCTGCATGGAAGGCACAGCTCCAGTCACTTAAGGAGGGTTAACACCAGTCTAAATTAAATATTAAAAGGTGTCTGTACCTGCTGCTATTGTTGCCCCTTGGAATAAGATATAACCTATTTTTGACAAGTTTTCATCCTCAGGCTGCTGCTGTGAGACGCTTGTCGAAAACCAAATCAGCGAAATGGGGGGAGTGGTAGTGGAGCGTGGGGGGCATTGATGAATAATCTAGTTCATATTCCAACGACACCCGCTGCTCAGAGGGAGAGAAAGAAAGGGAAGCGAGGAAGAAAGATGGACAGGTGGAGAGAGAGAGAGCTGGACAGAGGGGAAGAAAAAAAGCTGGGGGGAGTGAGGGATGAGTAAAAGGGAAAAAAGAAGAAAAAGAGAAGAAGAGGAGGCATCTGATGGCCTACGTCTGCCAAGGTATCACATGACAGTGCTCCTGTTTAAATAATCAAACAGGATGCAGGCTCTAAACAAATCGTTAGCTTCCCACCTCCTTCCATCCCTCTGCCCCTCCCTCACTCTCTCCGCTTTTAAAAACTTGTTTTAATGCCATTTCTTAATGAACATAATAGCTCGGCGCTAATAATGAAAAGAAAATAAAAACATCTAAAAATGTGGAGGGGCCCCCGAGTTGTCGCCGGCGCTCAATTATTTCCTTGTCAAGTGGGTCTGTTTTTAATGAGGCCCTGTGGGACTGACGTCTGTCAGTCAGCCCTGACTTTTTGACACCATTACAACTTCAAATAGAAGCCGCCGCCACGCTGCCTTCCACCGCTCACTCGCTAGCTACTGCTCCACTCATCTGACAGGCTGGGAGGGAGGGAGGGAGAGAGGGGAGGACAGGGGGGAGGAGAAAGGTGGCAGGAAAGGTAGAGAGAAAGGCGGGGGAGCAAGAGGGAGACAGAGAAAGAGAGACAGAAAGAGAAGAAGAGAAAAGCAAGCATCGGTAGGCTGCAAATGCAGAGACGCACACACACACGGCGCACTGGGTGAAAAAACAATCACTAAGGGTCTTTACTAGATGGGGTTTGTCAAGCTGCCAGGGATTTGCAACCCTCGCCCCCCACCTCCATGCTTCCTTGTTCAGTTCCTTCCTTCTCCCTCCTTTTTTTCTTCCTTCCTTTTTTCTTAATTCCTTGACTTTAATGATAACTCTTGGTGGGTCGGCCCCGCACGGGACAGTCAGAGGCACACAATTTTGCTGGCCATTAATTGGAGGCTTTGAAGTAGACAGAGGCACTGTGGCTGGTGAGGGCCTGTGAAACGGTGGTCTACACGGGGGGTGTGGGGGGAACCCTCACCACCCCGACGCCCGCTCATCTTCAAAAATGAAGACCGTGGCCCTAAAACAGAATAGCAAATGTCCTCGCCAGGAGCTGCCACACTAAACACTAGAGACACATGCACACTCCCATGCTCCACTCCAGTGTGTGTGTGTGTGTGTATGTGTTTGTGTGGTGCGCACCGTTACCTTCTCAGCTTCAGACATTCACCAAATATGCAATGAAATTCAGATTTTCCGAGACCCGCTGAAGAATGGTTTGCCCCTGAAGAATTAAACAGCAGTAAACTTGCACACGTTTTTCAAACACCCGCAAAAGTATCACATCATCAGTCAGTGTACAGATAAACACAGAAACAAGGGCCGCATCACAATCTTCAGAACTTGACAAGTAAACTACAGAACAAAGCAGATGGTCAAAAACAAGTTAGATCCATTTATAAGAACAGAAGAAAAAATAAAAACTTTGAGACACAAAACCAGAAATCCACATATTTCTGTTGGTCCTGGCGTGTGCTCTGCAGTTAGACTAATCACTCCAAAAAAACCAAATAACCAAATAACAACAAAAAAGTGGTGAATGTAAATGCTGAACACCTTTTAACCTCATACAATATACAGCTATAAGCACAGAAACTAACAGAAAAATCATTGATGCATTTATAAATAAATAACAATCACTTGTCTCGAGAACAAAACACTATACATGAAGTAGGTTTAAATGTTAGTACATACAGTATGATGCCTACGACTTTTCGCAAAGGACAGTTACATTAAGTTCAGGGGAATGAGCTGCGTTTGGGAGGTGCAGGGGAACTGTACCACATGTGATCATTAAAGCTGGCTCTGAAGAAATCTCTCTCTGTATTGGACGTGTCAGTTGCCTTTTGTATTAAAAATATATTAATCAACAGTTTCTTCATGATTAAAATGAACATAACTTCCATCTTGATTGACTGAACTGACCTTCGACCTTTTTATGTGCATTTCAAGGCAGTGCCACTTGTCTATTTTAGGCTCTGCTGAGTGTTTTAAAGGAGCGTGAACAGCACATCTTATCTGAAGGCTCTGTCCTATGTGCTGCGTAGGAGCTATATGAAGAACAGCTGAATCATTTAGTTACAGAAACTCATACTACAGTATGTGTGCCTGCTGTTGGTGTTAAAAAACAGTGTGGGTCCTCCAATCCATGACTGTCACTCGTGCACTCTTATACCTCTCTTTCTCACTGTCTCTCATGCATAACACTTGATCCACCTCCACTGCAGAAAAGAAAAAAATCATTACATCTGAATTTGCTTCGAGTTGCAAAAAAAATCCTTATCCCTTGTTCACCTGGACACAGGATGGTCTGCAAAACCACAGTGAAGATGACGCCATGAAAAATATGAACTATTATACTCTCCCCCAAAATAGCTGAAGAGGAGAAAAGGAAAAGAAGAGAGAGACAGGAAAGTGCAAAGTGGAGAAAAAAGGTAGAGAGGGAAAGAAAGAGCAAGAAATAGCAAAGAGGAAAGGAGAGAAAGATGGAAACAACTCCCTGTCAAGCTTTGGAGAAAGTGATTCATTGGGACCATTTGTCCTAATTACAGCAGAACAACGCTTTTGTCGCTATTAATCACACGTGTGTGGTTGTATATGTGTTCGGGGGGTGGGGGAGCTAGTGTGTGTGTGTGCGTATGTGGGTAGAGGGGAGATCAGCGGCCTCGCACATTGAAATAGATGGCCAGGATGATGGTGAGAAGGATGATCGCTCCGAGGATGAAGACCAGGACCCGATTCTGGATGATCCTGCAGACACAGAGAGAGAGAGAGAGATCAGGAAGGGTTCACAGAAGTCACATTGTGTCTAACATGTCACAAGTTTATGTGCAAGCTAAATGACCAGCCATCACCTGGAGGCCTTTACAATCGCTAGCAGGGGACCGCAAAACACACGCACAACTTTTTTTTTATGGTTTTGTGCAAAGCTCTAGTCTAAAATGTCTCAAACAAAAAACAGAGCAAAACACTTATGAACAAGCATGACGTGCAAACATGCACACACAGCAGATGAGCTCCTTATTTGCACAATTAAGTGGAAAAAGTGGCTCCGTAGTTTCCTATAGGTATTAAAATGACCAAAGTACTGGTGGAATTTGCCATAAAACAACTCACTCCTTTGCGCACTTAAATTTTCCCACTGTGGCCTAAGTCAACTTGACGAGAGGGGCCCCTGACCCAGAAAAAAATAGAGCTGGGAAAGGAGGGCTAGAGCGAGGGGACAGGTGTTGCTGCACTGAAGTCTTCCAGACCATCAGGAGTGCGAGTACTCGTCTCACGTGTCCCCAGAATTCTCCAGTTTGTGTCCTCACACATGCGCACACACACACAGACAAACACACTCACAAAGCACCGAACCCTCCGCTGCTCCTGACAAATGAGAGAATTATCACATTTGCTGACATGTGGAGGGGTGGAGGAGAGGCCCAGGAGGGGGGGGCACTGTCCACTTCTCTAAGCAGGAGATGAATAGCCCATGCTCTGGCCATTTATCACTGGGGAGGGGGGCTGGCTGGTTGCTCAGTCACCCTGCTACCCTCTAAAGCACAAGTCTGAGCCCAGGACAACAGACCAGCTCACAGCCTCCTCTGGTCCTCCAGCCCGGACCAGCCCGAGTAACTTAAAGCCCACAGCTATGAACGAAAGGACAACAAAAATAAAACACAACAATGTTGTTGTGTATCATAAGAGTGTTGTGCATATGTCTTTGTATTTTCTTTGCAGAGAAGTGTCTACTTTGCACAACTCCTTTTCACAAAGGACTCTCCAGCCACATGCAAGACAAACATATTTACACCCACTGTTGTATATCAGTTGCAAAACCTCCTTAAAAATAAAAGCAATCACACAAATGACTGTAAGTGTATGATCCTAATAGTGTCTGTATTGAGAAAAAAAACACATTCTGTATAGCACAAGTAACCATTATATCCTGCTGCTGCGGGTCCTTATGCCATACTGAGGTTTCATCCTGCAGGATAACACAAAAAACAACAAAACAGTAATAAAAATAGGAACACCATACTGCCCACATGTCTATGTACATAAGAGCTGAAGCAGTATTAGAGATGCTATGACATGCTGGAACAATTGGCTGAAGCCAGCAGGGGAGGAGATGCCACTGAAACACTAATCAGATCACGCTTAGCAAGGCCACATCTCCCCCTATTAATTGGCATTCATTATTTAGAATGGGTATTTATCCCAGCCTAATACCCAGAGTAGGTGCTCGTGTATACAGTATGTGTGTCTGTGTGTGTTGGGAAAATCTAGATCATTTTGTATTGTTTGTTAATTTTCCAGCTGGGGAAAAGAGGGCAGAGAGATTAGAGGCCCGGGGGTGGTGAAACGAACAGGAAGTTAGGTTTAGCCTTAAGGATGAAGAACCGGGGGGGGTTCAATTCTATAAAATTCTATAAAAACTGCATTCATTAAACGCTGAATAACTTCAAACACTTAGAAGTTCAAAAGTGTAAGGAATAGGACAGTGTGGCAATTTAACTTCTTCTCAGTGGACACATGTTAAAAACACTTATTTTGACCTAAATCAATTCTCTGTACATCAATCCAAGAAAACACATCTTGAAGAGTATTGTAAAGAACCTAATCTTAATTTGTGTCAAGTCAAACATAAGTTCAAAGTTTAATAAAAATGTAGCGCTGCCCAGTGAGAAACTTCAAGCTGCCGAAGCAACTAATTCCTGCAAAATAAATTAAGAATAAATTCAATCTTGCCACAGCTCAAACTCTAGGTATGGCTTTCAGTTTACCAGCTGTGAGATTGAATTCACCATAAGCAGCAGCCAAGACCAAGCCAGTGAGCTTGCACTCTCTTTTCTAATGCTTGCAATAATTCAAGTGAAACTACGAGATCTTGTAAAGTTTATGAACCACGGCTCACCTTTGACCTATAGACACATGTGCATAAGGATGCAGTCAGACAGACTTTGAGGAGTTAGTGGAGGGGGGTACAGTCATTTGAGCAAAGTTTAAAAAAGTCAGACTTTCCCACTGACAGCGTGAGCAGTGGGGGTATATATGTCATCACTCTCAGAGGTGAGAAGGCTGGAACGTCACTACTTCGTCATGTTATAGCCTGAGCGGGAAATTATTTTTCTTATATTAGAATCACAAACACACAAAGTCATAGAATACTTGCTGAACAACAGAACAAATGGGAAATGTTATTTTGCACATCAGTCTATTTGATCATTCATACCAATGTGTTTATAAAAAGAAAAGTTTTTTGTTTTTTTATCTCACAAAGGACATCACTAATGAGCTTCTAGAGCAAAAGTCATTTTAGTGTCCATTTAAAATCTTCAGCCAACAGAAACAGCTAAAATAAAACTTACCCCGCAACACCTGCCACCCCCCCAAAAAAACCCAAAAATGAAATATAAAATTCCCCAAAATTGGAAGGTAGAGTGAAGAACATGGTTTTCCTCTGCCATATGGTTGATCCTGTTCTGACACGTGGCCAGACAGAACAGAACTTATCAAACCGGATCCATCCTCCAGCTTTGACACTTGACATAGCGGTGGGGAGTGAGAGGTGTGTGTGTGTGTGGGTGTGTGGAGGGAAGGAGGTGAGGATGTGTGAACGATGCACACGTACAAGGCTGCAGACGTACATGCTGACCCACATACACAATCCTACACACACTGAGCTCGAGAGGGCTTACCTTACCCCACTCCCCGCTATGATACTATGATCCCCAAGTATTTTCTCTGTCAGTGCCCCCGTCCCACCCCCCAGCCTGAAGAACTTGCACATAAAAAGACAGACTAGCAGTAACTGTAACTGAAACGCCAGCCAATAACAGCATATAAGACTGGCCATTCTATTGGCTCCTGATATTCCTTCATCGCAGACAGCCAGTCACCTAACACCTTGCTAGATGGAAATATACAGAAATATGGCACTAATGTTAGAGAGACAGATACACAGAGAGGGAGAGAGAGAGAAGGAGGAGAGAGCGAGTCTCGAAATGATGAGTGCAAAGGAGAGCGAAAACAGAGCAAGCAGGAAGGATGGAAACGGACAATAGAGCAGCTGAGAGTGAAAAGCGAGAGAGACAGAGCAGAGAGAAAAAGAGAGGAAAAAAGTCAGAGAGTGAAGAAAGAAAGAGTGAGAGAAAGAGAGAGAGAGAAGTCCGTTTACCCGAGAAGGCAGTGCTGGAGGAGAGGCTCCTTGGAGACAGATGAAAATAATGAGGACTTTTCTGTCAGGAAAGATTTACAAAATCGTACCAGTGTTATTAAAATTTAAAATCTCCCATTTTTCCCCCCTTCCCACCTGCTTCCTCCCTCCTTATCTTCCTTTCCCTGTGTTTTTCCCTCCTCCTCCAGCAGCACAGCCTTATTACCAGCTCTAATGAGCACCGGGATACACCTCAGCTCTTTGTGTGTGTGTGTGTTGGGGTCCAGGACCCTAGTGCCAGCTCTATCAGTGCCTCAGATTCCCCAGTCCCTTCAATGACACACACACACACGTGTGCGCCCACACCAAACACACAAGCTACACACTGAAACACACGTACACAACACATAACCACAGAGCTTTTGATGGCTTTCAGAGGTGGCTGGACATGCACACACACACACACACACACACCTCAGACAGACAGATAACACCCCCTACCTCAAAACAAAAACAGTCTCAGTCAGACATAAGTAGATAGGCCCAACCCAGTTAAACACACACACGCACACCCAAGCACACAAAGTCTCCACTAAGAACAAACTTAGCTGCAGAGTTCTCTCAGGCCTTCCCCTATCCCTCCTCTTTCCACTAGTAGGCCAATAAAATAAAAATCAATGGCTGTCTGAGCCATTCTGGCTCTCCTCCTTCCAAACCCTGGGAATATATGGGAGGGGAGGAGGGAGGGGGTGCGGGGGTGAGAAAGAGGGAGGAGGGAGGGAAGGATCAATATGTTCACAAATGGTTTGAATGATGGACATGGAGGTGGAACGCTGCTGGGGGGTAAGTCCTAACTAATGCATCGACTTGTTATCACAAAGTAATACAAATAAATGTTTCATTGTGGAAGCACATGTGTGTGCACAAACGACGGTACTGGTCTGGACACATGCACAAGCACACACACACACACACACCTGGCACACAAACACATACACATGACAAATCGAAAAGTGGCGATCAATCCAGTTTGAATGAAGAAAGGTGAGAATTTGTTCAATAAGTGAATAAAATGCGGAAGGATGAGGCAGGAGGACCCAGAGACATCAGATCAGGCTCATGTTGCTCTGCAGAGATAATGACTTGACCTGTCTGCAGGAGAGATCTGATGTTCCACCAATTGCTCCCAAGGGGGTTAATTGCAAGCTGTAATTATTTAAACGAGTCCTCAACATTGTGCAATTCCCCAAACAAAAACACTTTTTAAGAACGTGCCCACACTGTGCAGTAAAGATAAATAATATGCTATTAGCCATGTGCAATAACCTAATACTGTATGGATAAATGTATATGAACACAAAACTGGAATTATTCAATGGATTTTTGCTTTATGGCATTTAACATAAAGACTCCTTCAATCACTACAACAAATGATTGGCAGTTCTTTTAAGACGCAGACCATAACTAGTGTTTTAGATGGTGTAAAATGTTTCAACGGAGCAAAAGAGGCTATATTGTTCGAATTTATGATTTGTGGAGGTACACACAAGGGTGGAAACTAAGAGTTATTTAGATTAATAATTCATCAATAATTAATTAAGCCCCAAACCCAGATGTGGTCTTCAAATATTTTGTCAATCCAATTATGTTAGACAGAGAAAGCAGCAAATGCTCACGTATGAGAACCAGGAATGATCAAGTGTTCCTAAATTTTGTTAGGAAAATTACTTTAACAATTAGCTGGTTATCAGAATTAACTTTGAGTTGATTGACTGATGAAATAAGTGCATTAAAACTTTCCATATATGTATAAAAATAAGTCTATGGTCAAAATCTGTTGGAATTTTACTCCTAGGCTACTAAGGTTTACTGTATATTTTAACATGTAAACCACACTGGCCAATTGTTTGGGAAATACAAATGTAATTAACAAACTGAAAGATTTTTGCATTTACCTACTGATCTTTTTGATCAGAGACCTTATTTGTACTGTACTGACCAACATTTTCTTTTCACAATTGAAAAGCTGACCTAAAAAGCTGGACAGCTTTTATTTGGAGAAGGAGGCCTGAGCAAGATTATTTTATGTTAGCCTGATTCTCTCCCTCTGTCTGTCTCGCACTTTCTACCAACTTGATGCAAGAGAACAGCACCGGTGCCCTACAAGTTCATCCATTTTTTATTTACTGGCTAACAACCCTGACCAGCAGCAGCCTAGACTGAGACCTGGCTCCCTCCCGGAAAAAGTGTTGCGAGGAGGAAGGGAGGGAGTGCAGAGGTAGACTGAGAGGTGGAAGAGAAAGGGAAGCAGAAAAAGGAGGTATTTCAGTGTGGGAGAAGAGGGTGGATATGCAAGAGTGGGTGAGAGATGAAAAGATCGAGAAAGAAAAGTAGATGGAGAGGGAAACGAGAGAGTGGGTGAAGGAGAAAGAGAATACATTGCAACTGTATCTGAAATTTTTAAGAACTTTTTTTTGCCGGTAGCAATTTCAGGTAGCTGCTGCAGCTTCTCCTCATTCCGGTGTGATGTACGGGTGGCTTTCTGAGCTCCATTCAAACAGAGATCTTTCCCCTGCCTGGTTACTTGCCTGAACCTACACCCTCCTCTGTTTTCCCTCCATCTCCCTCCTCTTTGTCCCCTTGCTCATACAGTATGTTCATCCAGTTCATTCTATTCTTACATAACTTATTTTTCCAGCGCCTTTTCTACTTCTTCTCAACTCCAGTTTCTCCTCTTGCTAGAGGGGTGTGGTGAAATCAAACCGTTTTATAAAATCTACTCGCCCTAAGCGGTTGTTACCTCACTGGTCTATAGTCTGCAGGAGCATGTCAACAGCACAAATTTAGAACTGTCAATGTACAATGATGAACATGTTTTTAAACTATTCTCAGTATGTCTGGATTCTATTCACAAAGAAATAAGCATATAATTGATGCATTTTTAGCCACATACAACGTAAGGATTTTAGAATACATAAACGAGGGGCATTTTTTCTTTCTGATAAGATTTCCCAAAACACAAACTCCCCCTTGTATACATTCTGTGAGGGCCAGGAGCCAGCTGCAGATCTGATTACTGGCCCTGGTGAAAAAGGGTGTAACATTAGCCATAGGAGCAGCTGGCCTTCAAAACTATGAGCTTGATAAGTTTTTATTTTGTTTGCTGAGTACTGAAATCTCATTAAAGCACATAACTCATTTGTGCACACTTCTACTTACATTAACAGGAGAAAGACAATGAAAAGTGGAAGAAAAAGAAAAGTACAGCTGGGATTAAAGATAAGAGCCAGTAGAACATAGCAACACAGAACGACATTGATTCTACATCCAATTATTTAACAATCTTTACTTAACAGGACTTTATAAAGCGTGGGTTTTTATTATTGTTACTTTTACCAGGATGTTGTGTTAGAGTTTGTGACAGGGAAGCAGACAGTAATACCGTCTGACACCTAACACCATCTCTGTTGTTGTGAAATTCAACCTACTGTCTTCATGCTTACTGATGAAGTGTTTGGACTCCCTCAAAATGGTTTCTACTCAAAAGAAAATCATTCATCAGAAAAATGCTTTAAACTCTTTGGGCCTAAAAAGACATCACTTTAGGATTCAATTGCAAAGAAGCAATGAGGATATCAGTGTTTATATCTGAGTTTTACGATTAACTGTAAGGAAGCCCCTCTGTGCCGTGTTTGTTTGCATTTTAAATCAACTCTCCAAATATTTGCTTCAAGTCCCATGTGGTTTTCCTTTTGCATCCTGTGTGTCTCCAAATACAGATAATGTTACGATATTTCCCACCAGCATGCACACAAACAGATCTACACACAGAACACATAAGTACAGTAACACACACACAGGCTGACCCTTTTCTTATACAAATGTACAAAGAGCCTGCACCGGCCAAGCCATAACCACGCTGTGCCTGCAAACACTGCTATACAAGTAACTTAAAAAAGAAAACATTTTTCCTATACATCACTATTAGTTTGCATGACAAAGTTTGTTCATATCATTAGTCTTTCTCAGAAGTGTGCATCTCTGCTTGCCTGACTTTTCACAGCATAAAATAAATACTGGCTTACAGATCACATGAACAGAAGGTTTAAAGGATTATGCATAAAAGCACTAATTAAAAGCTTAAATAAAATCAAATTGACTTTAAAGCTCATAGGACACAGTGCTCACAAATCAATTCTTCTTTATCACAGATGATACTGTAAGCCATTTCATTTCATGAAGCAGAAACCTCTTCCTTTTCAAAAAAAAAAAAATCTTCTGAGCTGATTCTAGGAATTTGTAGTGTTTAAGCATTTTTAGTAAAGCTGACCCATCTGACAGGGGTAATGTTGTGTAAAATACTGTTTGGACAACTGACAACTAAAATCTTGGTTCCTGTGTTGGTATCCAGAGTTTAAAGGTCACGTTTGCATGTCGGTGTGGATGCAGCATAGCCAAGGCTGAATTTCAAGTAAGAGCCACGGGTGGGCAAGAGAAGAGGACATTTCTTAAACTTGACCTCATGACCATCGGGCCCTTTGCTCTGTCCTGCAGGTATGAAAGGACTAAGCCAGCCAAGGTTCACAGTGTTAGACTATACGTGCATGTGTGTAAAAGACTAAGTAAGACCAATTTTGCACGTGTATGTCTGCATCAAGGGAGTATTAAGTAACATGTGTGAAAACTACAGGAGCGTGTCTGGCAATCTGGTGTGAAATAACACAGAACAACCAAGGATTATGTGAACCATCAGGCCCACCTTGTTTGGACATCCAGGGACAGATCACTTCATCCAGCAGGTAGGAGAAATAAAGAAAAAGCGAACAGGAGACTGGGAGAAAGACAGAATGTAGGGTTATAATGTCATCCTGCAACCCCCCCATCTGACAGTACAAGGGAGGCTTTAGTCAATCTAAATAATCCATGCTGCTCCATTAAATTTGCAGACCAGCTTCCCTAGTCCCTATGTCTCAGCTGAGAGAGCATGAGAGAGAAAGACAGAGTGAAGGGATCCAGCTGGGAGAGATGAAAAAAGGAAATCAGACAGTGGTTTAGAATAAACCTGTCTTTTACATGGAACCAATCACCAGATAAACCATGATAACACCTGAATTAGAGGCATGGTTTTTACAGAAGAGGGTATAGATAGAAAAAGAAAAAGATAAAGAGCAAGGATGCACACCCAGCCCTTTGAATGACCCTGACTTGCTCATGATTTCCTGCCCCTTTCGCTAACACTAGGGGAAAATACACACTGGTTGTTCTGGGAGAAGCCACCAGTGTGACAGTGATTGTTTCAGTAACATAACTATTGACTTGTTGCTCCAGCTACATTTGCTTAGTGCTCTGGAAGCCTGATCAATAGACTCTGCGCTGTGAAGCCCTGCTAATCACAGCCTGCAGCCATGCAGGGTCAAGCCTTCTGTAAAAACTCAATCAAAAAAAAGAATCAGAATCAGCTTTATTGGCCATGTGTGTTGGACGCATGAGGAATTTGACTCTGGTACATTGGCTCTCAATGTGTATGTACATATCCCCATGCAAGGGGCAAGTAAACAGTAAACCAGCATAAGGCTGTGTAATATAAAACAAAATAAGCAGTATTTACAAGCAACAAACAGTGCAAACAATGCAAAATAAGCAGTATAAACAGACAGTAAACAATGCAGACAACACGGAATGTTGGTTGAAATGAGATAAATAGGAATAAAAGCAGAGTACTTAAAACTAGAGACCTGTATGAATCTGTATAATATAACAAGAAGACTAAGTGAAGAGGCATGTAAATGGGAAAAGAAAGAGGACAACAGAAAAAGAAGAAGAACAACTTTGAGGGCCAACAATAACAGCCTGAGTTAATCGACAAAGAATTCATCTATTTTTTCCTTCTATCGCTTGAGGTAAACTCGTTCTCTCTCTCTCTCTCTTTTTGTCAGTGGCAACGTAGGCATGAGGCACCATGAGAGATGCAGATTGCTGCTTCATCTCTGCTTTTCTGTGAACCATGGTTCAAAAGTCAAAGGGCACCCGGGCTACTTTGGGACTTTTGGAAATGCAAGAGCCAATCCATATTTGGAGAATCCAGTTGTGAGGCCCCAAGAGAACCCAGTGTATGACATAGATATAGAAGGAGTGGGTTTATCTGAAATATGTTAACATGATTATTCAGAGGACAATTTAAAAGTAAGCCTTTCTAGAATACAGCGTCAAATGTGCTTTTTGACAAAAGAACATGCTCAGTAGACATCAAAAGACTTCAGACTCCGTTTGCAAGGCTGACATACAGGTAAATATAGTACACGTGGACACAAATGTCTATAGTTTTTGTTTGTGGTGAAGACGATTAACCTGGTCACAGTGGTCCGGATGCCGATCCTGAGCTGTGCATCAAGTCCTAATAATTTCCATTTCCATCTGCAGCCTTTTGTTCTGCACATCAGAAGCCCACTATGGAATACTATGGGAAATTCATGGGAGAACTGACCATCAAATATTAATAATAAAGTTGAGCGAAGTGAGTTTTCTTACTCCCCCCCCCACAGCCCGTATGGTCACTGCCACTCTGAAACTTTCCACAAGAAAAGAACCAAAGAGCAAAGGAAATGACAGACAGAGGAACAGGGCACACAAGGGTAAGGAAAAGACTTTAAGGGTGTACGGGCGTTCAACATTTTCGTTTGAGGGGCCAGACCCTGGTTCGCTCAGTGCAAGCTGGGTCTTGATACACAGTTCCCAAGGTATAAACACAAACTTGTACACACGCTGTTTGTGTCATTTTTTTCTGTTGTGGTGTCAGCTCGTGAAATGGTATTTTTGTGCCAAGTGCGACATGAAAAGACAAGGTGGTTTTCACTGACACTGGGCTTTCAGTTACCTTCTTCCAGCCCATGTGGCAAACTAAGGCCAAGAACTAACTGTAGGATTAAAAAGATCGCTGATTGCAACTGCACTGCGTTGTATAACCTTTATACAACATATTAACTTTTTGAGAAGAAATGAGCAAAACTTTACTCTGGGAATAAAAACCCTTGTGGCTAATGGAGTAGGAGGTCCATTTTAGAGAATCAAATCAAATAGCAGGAGGATAAACAATACAAAAAAGAGAAACAACAAAACAAGGTATGAAACAAATGTTCATACTTTCATGCAAAGATTCAAACTCTTATAAAAACACTAAGATGGAGATACTGAAACTGCTCATCACTGGGGTCCTGTTCTCTGCCTCAACCCTCACAACATCGCCCTGAAATACCAACACCCACCATCACAGCACAAGTGGAAGTGCAGGGTCAGCAGTGCCCCCTTCGGCCTTGCTGACCAACAGATATTCTTATAATCACCTTCCTTCTGTACAGTCAGGCCTGCAACCAATGGACCCCTCATCCTGCCTTTGCCCTCCATCTTCACTTATACTAGGGGCTTTGCGAAGTGGCGCTGCTTCGATACATTAAAACTGCTGTCCCATGATCAAACGGGCAAATACCTCCCAGGTCAGCAAAGGGCTACCCCATGTCAGTTAACAATGCAGCATTTAAACATCAGTCGTATGCAAAGTGGCTGGTACACAAGGGAGGAGATGGGCGGCAGGAGAAAGCAGAGAAGCAAGGCCTGGACTGGAGAGATAATGAGCGCAGGGGCACACAGGAGAACATCAGCAGCTGTTTAACTCCACCATGTAAGCTGCTACAAGGCTTTATGATGAAAATATAAGATGTGAGGCTCCATCAACATCACAAAAAATGGGCTAATGAGTGAGTGCAGATTTATCTTGGTCTAAATATAGCATTGGCATTATTATATTAGACTGTGGGTTAAAACATGACAATTTACTTTTAAATCACAACTTACTACAAAACTGGTTGCAACATCCACTAATTCTGACAAAGATAATTCAAGAATTACTCCTAATTTACAAGCACATGCTGCCACAGAATACAAGCATTTTACCTTCACTGATCTCAGTAAACTAGTCTTTATCAGCTAACTCTTTCAGGCAGGGAAGAATAATGAACAGATTGTCAGTTCCAGCAGATGATTATTTTACATAGTTAAATACTTTTTCGTACACTGGACGTCTACACAAGCCGCGAGGATTAAGGCCCACACAAAACATATAGGCATAGGTGATATTTACTCATGAAGTCTAAGCCGACACTGAAGCTGTACAGAACCACTAATGTACAGTATCTTATTCCTGAATAAATGCAAATGTGTTTTTAAATTTCTGACAATCAAGAGTGCGTCTTTTTTAGTGTGAAGAGCCCTTTAATAATGAAGCTTAAGAGTGAAGAGGTGAAGCAGAGTTGTTTTTTGTCTCCTGGCTGATTCCTCTCTCCCTCTGCCTACTGCTTGGTTAACCAACTGACCTGCTGTCAAAGGAGCCTTTGTGAGTGCGCTTTGGCAGAAGGCCAATCAGATCCTCCGGCTTGTCTGTCTCAGAGAGGAAAATGGCGCCCCTGGTATGCCATCAGCGGCAGAAATGTGCAGACAGTCTGACTGCTGAGGCAGGCTTGGCTTGCTGTGGCCCTTCATAACTATGCCAGAGGAATCACCTGTTTGGCCCAGGGCCAGAGGGATTTGTTCTACAAGGGCCGGTGGTTATTTATCTATTTTATTCACTTACACTTTGTGCACACAGGTACTTTCAGAAAGACTCCTTAGCATCCACTTTCACAGGTTCTGGCAATATTCTCTTTTGGACAACACACGTACAGTACCTGAAATAAAAGCTTGTTCAAAGCAGCAATGAGTTAAATGATGGATGGAATAATTTACTAGATGACTACCACTCATATTAATCTACATCTCACGTGATAACACTTCCTGAAGCCTGACAACAATGAGACACCACAAAATTAACTGTGCATTTGTTATATTTTGGAACTTCTGGAATGAGTTAAGTGACTATATTCTTTAAACTGTTTTTGAATTAACATACGGTATATTGAAATTACAGGAATGTATAAAAATTGAGGTTTGGGTATGATACAGTAACAACATGCAACTAAATAAAAGATTACAGGGGATTTTCTGCCAGGGGAATACAGTATCTGGGTGAGAGACTGTGGGAGCTCGAAAATGCAAGAACAAATCAAACAGTGAAACAAACACAACAAGAATACAAGTTCTGACAAAACCTTGGTTTACACTAAACAGAGATCACAACTTACTCACTGTACAATCCCTGTTCATTTCCACTAAGTAAAACCTGCCACAGAAAAAAGACGACTGCTCAACAAAGTGCCACCTGTGACACATCATCCGAGGAAGCAAGTGTTTAGGCTTCTGCTTCAGAAACAAACTTCTGACAGCGGGAGATGATAAAACGGAACAGACCCAAAATTATTCTTGCGCTTCTCAAAATTCAGCCTGGAGCATGCCCCCCCACCCCCCCACCTTCCCCCTGAGTGAAAGCGAGAAAGAAACTAAGGAAAGGGCTAGGGAAATTAGAGAAGGTAAGGGAGAAAATGATTGGTGGGTGATGTAAGAATGCTAGACTATTAAATATTATTTAGAAGTGTAAATTTCAACTGAGCCAATTGATTATGTAAGTCTAATGTCAGCAGTATGGTAAATATTCATTAAACAAAAAGTCCTTCTTTCTTTAAAATAATAAACACACAAACATTTCCTCAAGAACTGTGACACACTCAGCAGATCACAAAGTTCCAGATGTTTAGACTCAAACAGAAACACTATTCTGGATAGTGTTCACGTGTGTCTGCAAACTCATGGGATGGACTGAAGAGGATAGTTGAGACTTGCTCTTTTCACACTGTGAGGTGAGACAGGGAGCAGTAACAGAATCCAGCCATAAAACATGGAGGGAGTGGAAAAACAGGGGGAGGGAGGATGACTTTAGTCCATGGTATGGCATGTGTCCGACAGCCATCTCTCCTAGATTCCCTTTCTCACAGTTATCCATTATTATAACCCATGTCTCAGCGGGCATGTCTGACACTTAAGCCCCCCGTTGCATGGCTGCTCTCACCTCGACTGGCCTTGTGCTGACATAAACAAAACAGGTGGGAATGCAGTTTGATCAGGAGAAGCTGGAAATAAAAGAATTATTTAAAACTGATAAGAAGCCTCTTCTACGCCACTGAATAAACAGCATACATTTTTCAATATGAAAAATTATTTTAATTACTCTCCTGCCTTAAAAAGAGGAAGATCATTACTTTGCTGTTACTGTAAAGTCATGGACAGTCTGCCAAAGGCCAGTTGACAACTTTTCTATAAAAATGGATTGTTGGTTTAAATGTGGCAGAATGGATCTCTTCATATTTGTCCTTCAGAAGTCAGGACTTTTTTTTTTTAAATGAAGCCTTTCAGCTCTGCAGCATTATCAAAGTCTCGCATTCTAGGGAATCGGTCCCCACCTCAAGCGGTACCACTGTCGACAGAAATAACCCTTTTCACCATTTTCTCCCTCATTTGAGTCAAGTGCAACAGCTCAAGCAGCCCATGCTAAGGACACGCATTTCGACAGAGTGGAAAAAGGAAGCAAAGGAGGAGCTTATGAAGGGTAAGAAGTGAGGAAAGAGAGGTATATCTGACATGAGAGTTAAAGAGTGAGAGTGAGGGGCAGCCATTTTTATAGCTGGACTATCCTATCAATGGTAGCAGATCACTAATAGGATAGGCAATTTCACAGCATACTTAAACAGGTAAATTAGGGCCATCAGATGGATCCAGATGGCATTTGACTGTCAAGCGTTCTACTGTGACTGTACCATTCTGAATCTGAGCCGGATTTCATGGGTTATTCTATTCTGGTCTGCAGGCCACGGTGGTGTGTAAAATGAGAGGGAATGCTATGTTTTGCGAAATCTAATTTGAGGCCTGTGTTTGTTTTCCCTGCCTTATTTTGCAACTGGGAGGCTGGCTCCAAAGTAGCACAACTCTCTGCCTTTTCGCCTAGTTTCACAACAGCAATGCCCAACACCAACATCCAACAAAAATTCTTATATTCAAATGAAGCAAGGATGTTAAGTTGACACGGGTCTATTTTGCTCTTTTACTCTCCTTGGTCTCTCTCAGTTTCTCCACAGAACTGAGCAGACAATTAATTGGGAGGTTATTCACCAAGTCACAAAAACATATGCACACGTACATATGTATAAATGCATTTAAAAAACACATATATTAGCAGCCATCTTTTGGCAGATAATTGCAATGTTCTCCCTGTGGGAGGAGAGAGGGGTCCTCGGTCAATAATTAATCCTCATTTGGAAAAGTAAATGGCATTCATTAGCGGGAAACAGAGCCAAGTGCCATTATTTACATGGCAATAATCTGGAGCATGCTGGTGGCGATCTTTCAAATGCTACAGAAATAACTTCGAGACAGGGGACGAGTACAGTTGCTTCTTCTGTCTTCACACCCAGGAACAATTAGACCCAGGCGAACAGATGGGGACGTCTCTGAGTGAGGAAGCTCCTCTGAACCCCTTCTTATCTTACTCCCTCATCCACATGCACTCCAGCATGCATGTCCACACACACAGCAGAGATACAGACAAAAACACAAAACCGGGGCCTGCATGCACAAATACACTTTAGAAAAATACATGGACACACATTTGGATACACTAGGTATTGAGCATACTGAGCTAACTTTTAACATTAATTGTTGAAAGATGAGTCTCTTACAGGCAGCTACACCGGAACTTTGAAAATGGGGAATGCTGAAAACACTGAGCTGAAACACTAAAGACACAAAAGTTGGCCTTATTGAAGCTGTTGACAGAGAAAAGGACACTGGCTTTCAACTTTGTTCAAAAGCAAGGTTTTACATGACAAATGTCAGTTCTTTTCTGCCAAGATATCTGTTTTTCTTACCACGTTTATTATGTATGATTGAAGTGTATGTTTTGAAGTTATAAATGAGAAAACTTCCAATTTACTGGTTACTACTGTAGGTTTATAGACACTGCAACAAAACACAATAAATATATATTTGTGAAGCTGTCATAATGATCAAACTGTTACATGATTGGTCATTAGTTGCACAACTCTGAGGTTTTCCACAATGGTACAAATACTGCATAAAGACAAAGCAGACCTATCATCAATACCACCTGCAAAACCTCAACAACTATAGGCTTGTATTTTTAAAATATAAAAAGCAGCATTTAAAGCATCCACAGAACATGCAATCAGTTTTTGCTTGTACGACTTCAATTCAATACAGTTCATGTGATTCTTGACATGGATCTAAGTTTCCCCTACTTTTCAATAGTGTGGATTTCCTGTATTATTTACTGAAAGTAGTGTTATATGTTCAACAGGATATGATGTGAAAAGTCATTGTTGTCCAAACAAACACAAACAAGATTCCCAAACAATTTTCAAATAGTTAAAACCAAAATGTACTTAAAACACAGGATGAAGGTTCATACTACAGTGGGGCATGTTTTTATATCATTTCTAATTCTGCAGTGAATGACCTTTTGTTACTCTCTTTTATGTTTCGCCTGTTTTGTCTGTTTCTTGAATAAAGGTGATTTAGAAATGAATGTTTGTTTGAATAACCGATTGATGGGATTTGTAGAAAATATAGGAGTCAGCTTGAAGTTGGTGTCATTTTACAAGACCATGCCTCATCTAATCTTGTTTTAGGATCATTATTCCTACTGACCTGGATCCGGCTGAGTTTGTCACTTTGTCCATTATCAGGCAGCAGACCACAGTCATGAAAACTAACACACCTGCTATTGTGCAACCTGTTACCCATCTTTGTCCTCCTATGTACAATGATTATGGTATCAGCCTTTGGGGAACCAGTACAGAATTGTGCATATACATCTCAGCCTCAGTTTCAGCAAGCCCTTAGCCTTCATGGACATAGAAGATAGACCCTGCCCCCTCTAGTTATGCTGCTAGACAGGGAGTGTTCCTATGAAAAGTCTAACCCCTCCTTTAAACCCTAAGATTAAGTAACATTATCTTGTGTTTGCTGACACCAACAAAGCAGCTCAGAGCCCTGTAGGGCCTCCTCCTACGTTACATTCTGTTACGCCTCCCAAACAATGGACCTGTCCACAAAACAAACACTAAATATCTTTTCATAAATCCTTTTTCTCCTAATAAATCTAAATCGGTCCCTAAACTAGTTAAATTTATAGAAACACCTAAACCATGTGAGGTTAAAAAAACCCTTAAAAACATCAGTGGCTATGGTTCTTCTGAACTTTTTTGCTTTTTCAGTAACTAATGAATTAATAAATACATAATACATACATAATGGTGTCCATTCTGTAAATGTTGCTTCCTATTTGTGACCAAACTTGAAATCAAACCCTCCCTTGATGCTCACCAGGCTGTTATTTTAGCTATTGTGAGCCTAGCATGACCTTTCTTGAACTGAATGGAAACTTCCCCGAGAAATTCGATAAAATTCAGGGCACTGGCCTCACTAATTTGTTCATCCAGCTCACCACACTTCTGCGACCTCTTTTCCTTCAACCACACCCCACCATCCCCAGATCGATCTGCTTATCTCCCAAGATCAAAGGCTTGCTCTGCTGTTGTACATTTAGCTTTGGCTGGGTCCTCCCACATCATGTCTAAATATTAATGATAATAAAGTCTCACACCCATCCCTGTGTCAGGCAATTACAGCCAACATTGATTCTCAGCTCTCTGCTCCAATTAGAACTCACCGCTTGTAATGCATCCTGGCACATCAAAGGATAAGAGTCATTGATCCACTCCTGGATCTTAACGTTTACTGTTAAGAGAGAGGGAGGGGGATGCAGTGTGGTGGATGGGAGAAGCAATACTCTGACTAGAAAAGAAGAGGGGAGAAAAGAAATCATTTTATCTACCCAGTCAGGTAAAGGAAGTGCTAAAACTCAGAGGGTAAAGCATAGCAGAGGGGGCTCAATAATAACTGACATTCTGACAGTTCAGAAAGCAACTAGCATCTGGAACCCTGGAAAGACTCCTCCATAACCACGTGGCTGCACTAAACTCTTACAGCTCCAAACATGAAGTGCATATGAAAAAAGCCACAATGAATAAGCAAAGATTTTCATAGATGCTATGGTTTCTGCTCATCATAATTACAGACAACACATCACCCAGAAACAAACGAAAAGTCCATTTGCAAATATGGTAAATTCTACACTTTCAGACTTTCAGCATTATTCCTACTACTAAATATTAATGACTGAACTACAACCGAACTTAATAAACAATCGGGATGATACAATACAGGTGTCAGTGGAAGGCAAAAAAAAAGACTGCGTGATACAGGAGTTGTCACCTCCCACGTGTATTTAGTCCAACTATCCATGACAACCAACCTTTCTGACATCTTTTAAATGAATGTACAGCATAAACTACAGTATACCATTCTACAGCAAGAAATTCAAAATCAAGGTAAACTGGACTCAGTGAGTCAATAGACAGCGACGCGTCACCATTAAACCAGGGATATTCCTTTTACAAATGAAGCTCAACAATCACACTGTTGACACCATTATTTGACAGCGCTTGTTGTTAGGCTCCTTCTCTGCTGGACAGATAGCTCTGATAGTCTCTGGTCTCGAGCACAACCTCACAGCTGCCTTTGTCACAGAGCTGGAGGAAGGCTTGTTCACTGCTCTGGTTTACAATCTCTTCATGGCACCATAATACACTGAGACACTGTGCAACTAGAATGCAACCCAGTGGTTTGTATACCTACAATTAACTGACTGGTCATGGTGGGTTTCTTGAAGCTATGTTATGGAGAATAATAAGGTAACAGGGAAAAAGTATAGAAAGGCAAGCACAAAATAACTGCACCAAAGTAAGGAGTAACAATTCTTTACCAACGCTGGCATCAGTCATGATTCTGACCGTTAATACCTGAACAGGGAATACAGACTTATGTCGTGACATGTTAAGGTTCATTCAGAGGTCACGACAGAAGAATTGTGTGAATCACTTCTGTTTCTTGTACTACGTAGTGCGTTATGGACAGTTACAGTGCCTTGCGAAAGTATTCGGCCCCCTTGAACTTTGCGACCTTTTGCCACATTTCAGGCTTCAAACATAAAGATATAAAACTGTAATTTTTTGTGAAGAATCAACAACAAGTGGGACACAATCATGAAGTGGAACGAAATTTATTGGATATGTCAAACTTTTTTAACAAATAAAAAAACTGAAAAATTGGGCGTGCAAAATTATTCAACCCCCTTAAGTTAATACGTTGTAGCGCCACCTTTTGCTGCGATTACAGCTGTAAGTCACTTGGGGTATGTCTCTATCAGTTTTGCACATCGAGAGACTGAAATTTTTGCCCATGCCTCCTTGCAAAACAGCTCGAGCTCAGTGAGGTTGGATGGAGAGCGTTTGTGAACAGCAGTTTTCCACAGATTCTCGATTGGATTCAGGTCTGGACTTTGACTTGGCCATTCTAACACCTGGATATGTTTATTTGTGAACCATTCCATTGTAGATTTTGCTTTATGTTTTGGATCATTGTCTTGTTGGAAGACAAATCTCCGTCCCAGTCTCAGGTCTTTTGCAGACTCCATCAGGTTTCCTTCCAGAATGGTCCTGTATTTGGCTCCATCCATCTTCCCATCAAGTTTAACCATCTTCCCTGTCCCTGCTGAAGAAAAGCAGGCCCAAACAATGATGCTGCCACCACCATGTTTGACAGTGGGGATGGTGTGTTCAGGGTGATGAGCTGTGTTGCTTTTACGCCAAACATAACATTTTGCATTGTTGCCAAAAAGTTCGATTTTGGTTTCATCTGACCAGAGCACCTTCTTCCACATGTTTGGTGCGTCTCCCAGGTGGCTTGTGGCAAACTTTAAACGACACTTTTTATGGATATCTTTAAGAAATGGCTTTCTTCTTGCCACTCTTCCATAAAGGCCAGATTTGTGCAGTATACGACTGATTGTTGTCCTATGGACAGAGTCTCCCACCTCAGCTGTAGATCTCTGCAGTTCATCCAGAGTGATCATGGGCCTCTTGGCTGCATCTCTGATCAGTCTTCTCCTTGTATGAGCTGAAAGTTTAGAGGGACGGCCAGGTCTTGGTAGATTTGCAGTGGTCTGATACTCCTTCCATTTCAATATTATCGCTTGCACAGTGCTCCTTGGGATGTTTAAAGCTTGGGAAATCTTTTTGTATCCAAATCCGGCTTTAAACTTCTCCACAACAGTATCTCGGACCTGCCTGGTGTGTTCCTTGTTCTTCATGATGCTCTCTGCGCTTTAAACAGACCTCTGAGACTATCACAGTGCAGGTGCATTTATACGGAGACTTGATTACACACAGGTGGATTCTATTTATCATCATTAGTCATTTAGGTCAACATTGGATCATTCAGAGATCCTCACTGAACTTCTGGAGAGAGTTTGCTGCACTGAAAGTAAAGGGGCTGAATAATTTTGCACGCCCAATTATTCAGTTTTTTATTTGTTAAAAAAGTTTGAAATATCCAATAAATTTCGTTCCACTTCATGATTGTGTCCCACTTGTTGTTGATTCTTCACAAAAAATTACAGTTTTATATCTTTATGTTTGAAGCCTGAAATGTGGCAAAAGGTCGCAAAGTTCAAGGGGGGCGAATACTTTCGCAAGGCACTGTAAGTGAATAAAAAGCAACTTTAGATACTGCTAAACACTAAATCAACCCAGCATTCTTCTAGGCCAGAAGCAATTTATCAAAATTACTGCCTAAGTATACCCTTAACACCTTAAGCTTTCTTAGAGTATTTGTTTGTGTACAATATTTTTCCCTTTTCTGAACCCACTGTCCTCTGGTGTGGCATCCCTCACTATTATATGCTTTGCTACCATGAGGCTTTGCTTTAATTCTGGAAGTCGAATTCTACCACAATATAATTAAAGATTGGTGAAATAAAATCAGTGTTTAGAAATGGCTTATGTCAAGTCTGTTCTAAAATGCTATACCACAGAGAAACTTTTAGATGGAATGGTTGTGCATTGATGACTTGTTAAATAAAATAGAGTCCTTACCTGAAGAGTCAGGCAAAACATCTAACCAACAGAGCCTCAGTGAGAGCCAGGTCAAGGGATGAAGGCTGTGTACAATAGTAATGTAACAGGAACTGTAAGAAAACTGTTGCTGGCTAGGATATCAGGCTCCTCACACGTGTGTGATAGCCAATGATATATTCAGGTCAGCTGAGGAGAATGAGGGACTTGGTGGACTCCACAAACAGGCTGGGAAAGTGACACCAAGATGTTAGGCCAAGGCATCAATGTCCTCACAACTTCCCTTTAACAATGAAGCAATGTTAGCACTGGCGCCATCACAATATGAGGTGGGGGTTAAAGTTTACATGATGGCTGACAGGATGTAACCATGTAACCCAATAAACAAACAAAGTGGCTCTAAATTTTAATGGCAGTGGATTTCAGGGCTTTAAGTGATTGTTCAGACAGACTTGGATACTTCTGTAGGGGTTGGGGCTAAGATACAGGCCATGTACAGTAGTTGTGATGTTTGTTGCTCAAATCAGCTTTATGTTGTACTGTATATAATCCTATAACTATGGCAACTTAAAGCATGTGTCCAAGGCATCTTGAAAGAGTTACTTGAGGTTATATAGGTGCATAAAGGTCAGGGATCAGGAGTCTGTGGCCTTTGTTGAACACAGCTACATACATAGGTAAACAAAATAGTTATCACAAGTCCTTTTCATGACTTCCTGTTAATAAAAAGTGGTCAGTTATTTTAATCCAGGCTTGTGTTCCTGTCCACAAAACAGTGTTGGATGCCAACAGTAGGAATAAAAACAATTATGTGTATGTATATATATATTATAGTAGTTCAAACAGACAAATCACGATGGGATGATGTTGACCCTTGAGATGCAAACTAAGATCCCTGTTGCCACAGAGACGTGAAGATCATGGCGTGAGCGGGGAATTCTTCCCTTCAGCTGGCAACAGGCCCAGCCTAACACCAGGGTGCTCAGCCAAACAGCTCCTCTCCTCTGTCAGACCACCCCCCTCCACCAATGCCTCCATCTCTTCCTCCACAGCCTCCTGGATGCCAGTCTGCCTGGCTAGTGTGGGCCAAACAAGTCCAAGCCATCGGGCCAAAAGGGTAATGAAACTGCCGCCAGCTGGGCCAGCACTTCACGTCCGAGCATCACTCTCCAAACAAACAGCGCAGTGGGCCACAAGCCACAGGCAACATGGAACCTGTCATTACCAGCCGTGCATGGCTGGTTCACTCCCCCAAACCCAAGCCAGGCCAAGGGTTTGAACGTGTACTGCACTTGACTCTAGCAAATTTCTCAGCCAGGATATGTCATTAGAGAAATCCCTTTTCAGAATGATGCTAGATCATTAGCATATCCAAAAGTGTCATTTACCGCTAACAAATTATGTGGATGCAAATTGTCATCACTTTTTGAAGCAAAAAGAAGACTCATTTTGATGAAAAGAATGAGAAGTTCAAGATGTTCACATATAAGTGAAAAACTTGGGAGTAGAAAGACAGCCTGCCAAACAGTCCCTTGGGATTAAATTCATAACATCTAATTATACAAAATCTAGAAAACTTCCTATGCTTACTGGGCTAAAATTGGATGCTACAGGCAGTGGACTTTATTCGGATTTCCTCCACTCATCAAGGTCCTACAGGTTTTTGTGGCATAACTCTGCTTTGTCCTTATGATTTTGGCTACAACATATCATGGTTTGAGGCATTCATTATAAAAAAAGGCCTTTTCAACATCACTAAATATGAATCAGTTGAGGGAGGATCATTATGATTCAATGTCCAACAATGGCTTTCACTGGAATGCACAACTGGGAAAAAGGCATCCTGGGAGACTCGGAGTAACGGACAAGACAAGCAGTGTTATATATCTCTCTCAGTGTTCTAGACAAAGAAAAACAGTGTTTCAAGTTGGTTTACATCCATAATTCAGAAAGATCTGAAGGCAACAACAATAACAGCAAACATGATCAAGACAGCAGACTTATTTTGTTAGGACTATCAGTGTTTTGAAAAACTACTTGTATATCTTTGATAGGAATAAAACTATACATTGTAGCAGTCAAAAACCTTAAACCCCACTGAACATACTCTCCTAATAGGTGTAAAGACCTAGAACAATGTAGTTCAAGTGGACATGGCCTGAGGTCATCCCTTTCCACTGTCATATGCCACTGTATGTTCTTTGTCAAATAAATGGACTGTGCAAACATGATGAGAAGAAGAATGAAAATGTCTAAAACTTTAGGGAAGGTAGGTACAGTAAAAGTGTTTGGACAGAAGCCACTTTATCCTGGCAAGCAGTATAGCCCGGGATCAACGTATCATGGTAAAGGGCTCCCGTATCCTGGCATGGCTCAAGATGTAAGTGCCTGATATGCTCATATCAATATATTTAATATACAGTATAGCAAACAAAAAGGCTGCGTTTTCAGCTTGAGGCAAATACTGGCACCCTAAGATGCACTGGAATTCCATAACATTCCAGGTATCTATTGCATGGTATGCTCAGAAATAAGCTTGCTACAGTAGGAGAGAACAACAGTCAGAGAAGAGACAATGTGATTGGTTCTAATTGCTTCACAATGTCCCAAAGAAGGCCCCCTATTATCTATTTAAATCGGCTGATAATCGGAGGCTAGGAGGGGGAGGAGAAGGGGGAGAAGGAGTGGGAGGGGGACCTAGGCAGAAGGAGAAAGCTATCCTCTGCGCTGCTGTCGCCTCATTATTTTCCGTCTTGACGGACACCCGTGCTCAACCCCTGGATGAATGGCCCTGTGCTGTATAAGTTATCACCAGACACACAAAAGGAAGAGCGCGCTCCACAAACAACACAGTACTACTGCAAAGCATGAATCTCTGTTTTTCCTCTCAGTCTTTTCGCCCCCTCAAACTCCTCACCTTCCCCCTGCTCCCTCTAGACGAAAGGCAGGCCCTGCCACAGACTGAAATCTCACCTGTAATTTCTACAGAAGCTCACAGTAGGTGGAGTGAAAACATAATGGATAAAATGAAAGGGAGGAAGGATACAGGCATCTATGCTTGCTGAAAATACATATATACCTCCATTTCTCAATTTTGTTTGATCTGTCCTTTTTGTTTGTGCAGTTCCTCAGTGAAGACAGGGGACCTCCTTTGGACAGCATCTGAAGATGTTTGAGAGGATGTTTTTTGTTCTTCTTAAGACAAGGCCCACAGCATGATCAGTGGAAATGGTTTGGTTTTATCTGATGTTTATTTTGTTTACTTTTCTGTTGGACTGCTGGGGCCTGGCATATCAAATCCAGATCCCCTCTATATGATGCTCCCATGATGGGTTGTATAAGAGAGTTCACTATAGCTGTTAAATAGGAGCTGAGGAATAATGACAACAGGAAACAGTGCACTCTCAAATGGTTATTGCTAAGGTTTGCTCTGTGGCTACCAATCCTTTTCCCTTGCTGTCACTCAAAAGTAGCAGTGGAACTTTTGGACAGGAAAGCCTCTTTCCCCTCTGACGGGGAAATCAGAGGGTGCCGTGGCCCGACAGGCGCTCAACGGCAGATCAAACAGGGCGGGTACCCTTGGAGTGACACCTGGAGCCACTTCAAGGGGTGAGAGCGCCACTGATCTCCAGTCATCTCCTCAGAATGACAGTCTGTCAGGGTAAAGAAGGGGGGAAAGCTCTATCAGCTAGGACGAAATGAAGAAGGTCAAATGAAGCACCCCCTCAATATCATGGCTGGCTGACCCTAGCGCATTTAAAGAAGTGATGCTGTTGTTTTTTTTTTTTTTTTTTTCAAGTTCAGCATTCATCTCCAGTTCATGGAATAGGTGATATCCAATTGTGCTATAATGGCCATTTCACTCAAAATATAACAGTAGCATTTGCTTGTTGTGCTTTGGTTGCAATGCCTTCTGCTTTAAAATGAATTAGAAAGCATTCACTGTTTACCATCTTATAAATCCAGCTGTCTGGTCCAACTCTGACATTTCTTCACATGACTTTGGCCTTAAAAACCCTAAAGAAGTACTTTACCGCCACATTTAAAATAATTAGAATTCAGCTATGCCCTGACCTATCAAAAAGCAGAAGCTGCTATTGGCTGGATAATAGAGAGAAGGAGAGATGTAGAAAGAAAAAGGGGGTTTTGGCAGCCAGTTAAGTGAGTCAATCCTCAACAGACAAATGCATCCCTTATATAAAACAACAACACGTCTTCGCCCTTGTCAACAACCCCTTCCTCTACAGCCCAGGCTTGGTGTGTATCTTTTCCTTTCTGCAAAAAACGTCCCATCAGCACTCTCTAATGGGCGAGGACAGAGATAAAGCAGGAGGGAGAGCGAGAGAGAGGGAGCGGTGGCAATGGTGCTTGTTTGGCTCAGGAGCAGTGAGTAATGAGGCTAAGGCGCACCCTGTCATTGTCCCAGCAGCAGCCTGTAACCACAGACACATACACAAACACAAGAACATTAAAAAGTATCTCCTATTTCCAAACACAGGAAAAAGTGAAGATTTTAAAGACAAGTATCTGACATTCAAAACAAAAAAGTAAAATAGTCTACTAAAAATAAAACTGTAGTTTCAAAATTAATTTAGGGTAAGCCACTGTTAGATATTTTGATAAGTGATTTTTCATCTTCAATATTCAATATTCAAATTGGTGTAAAATCTCATATGACATTCAGTCATCTCATCTCTCTAAGTCTGGATCAGGGGCGTAGTTTTGCATATGGACAGTATAGATATGTCCCTACCAATATTTTTAGAGAACGGAACTTCAGTAAAGTTGGAAAGATATTCACAAATCTCACAACAAGCTACAAGCTCATTTTTTATCAAAATGAGCCATCCTCTACTCCAGACAAATAACACTGGTCTCAATGTGCAGCCGGCTAGCGTAAGGGTTTGAGGGGGTGATGTTTTGATTCTGCCAATATTGAGACCAAAGCTATGCCCTTGGTCTGCATGATGCTACAAGTATGACTTGCTGGACAGTGGAGGTCAGAGTTCTGATGTACTCTATCATGTCCATGTTCATAGATAAACAGCATCGACAGTGGGTGAGTGACTATGTGGTCAGTAAGCATTCAGTCTACATGGTCAGAAATATATGCGGTATAAATTTGCCTTAAGATTCTTGTGTTTATTTTCCCTACTAAAGCAAATGGGCTTCAGCAAGGTCTTCCAGTACAGCTTGCATGCCTGCCAAAAGTAAACACCAAATATCATCCTGCAGTAAGCTAATCCACCAAATATAACTATAATGTGCATGCATACACATTACACAACAGCTGCACTCATTTTGATATGTATAAAGTTTAGCTAGAGGTTGCGGTAGGGGCAAATACGATTCATGCTTTGGCACTTTGCTCCTTTGCCAAAATAAAAACAGACTGGACATAAAAAGCACAGAATGCTTCCATGGAAGGGGCAGAAAAGGCCAGGGACAGGACTGATCCAGAGGGATACAGGAATATGGAGGGGGCAGGGGGTTGAGTAGGGTGGTAATGATGCCAGGCTGAAGAAACCACAAAGCAAATGGAATGCGTTTAAATGTAGTGCATGGAATTATTGTGACAGCAACATGGAGAGGAGATCAGAGAGAGTGAGAGCCACTGGGAATGATCCGCCACTCTCAGGACAAAAAAACATGAAACTCAGCTATAGCTACTGTGATAAGTTCAGCTGTAATACAAAGTAAAGCAGAATGCAAAAGAGTGCACATGTCTTATACAATGTCACAGACATGTATATACCAGTGTTCTGATGAAACAAAATAAGAGAAAATATATGTGTGCAGGATTGGTAAGTTGCATGACAAAATGACATTTTTCCTCTGCTCTTTTTTTACTTTAAAACAGGTTAGCACATTAAAAACCACAGGTAAATGGTCAATTGAAAAATCTAATCCTTCTGTTCAACTTCATAGAAAGACTCAAGAGGGCCCCAGGACTCCCACCACAGCTCACTAGTACAGTTTTACTGTATTAATTGTGATCTATATATCCCAGTAGCTAATATTACAGGCAGATGGATAGAGAGACAGAGAGAGAGTATACTGTACAGGTGCAGCTCAATAAATTAGAATATCATGGAAAAGTCCATTTATTTCGGTAAGTCAACTCAAATAGTGAAACTCATGTATTATATACATTCAGTCCACACAAAATGAAGTAGTTTAAGCCGTTGGGTCTTTTAATTGTGATGATTTTGCTCACATTTAACAAAAACCCACCAATTCACTATCTCAATAAATTAGAATACCTCATAAGACCTATAAAAAAACATTTTTAGTGAATTGTTGGCCTTCTGGAAAGTATGTTCTTTTACTGTATATGTACTCAATACTTGGCAGGGGCTCCTTTTGCTTTAATTACTGCCTCAATTCAGCGTGGCATGGAGGTGATCAGTCTGTGGCACTGCTGAGGTGGTATGGAAGTCCAGGTTTCTTTGACAGTGGCCTTCAGCTCATCTGCATTATTTTGTTTCTCATTTCTCATTTTCCTCTTGACAATACCCCATAGATTCTCTATGGGGTTCAGGTCTGGTGAGTTTGCTGGCCAGTCAAGCACACCAACACCATGGTCATTTAACCAACTTTTGGTGCTTTTGGCAGTGTGGGCAGGTGCCAAATCCTGCTGGAAAATGAAATCAGCATCTCCAAAAAGCTGGTCAGCAGAAGGAAGCATGAAGTTCTCTAAAATTTCTTGGTAAACGGGTGCAGTGACTGTGGTTTTCAAAAAACACAGTGGACCAATGCCAGCAGATGACATTGCATCCCAAATCATCACAGATCTGAAAAGAGGACTTTGGACCACTGGGCAACAGTCCAGTTCTTCTTCTCCTTAGTCCAGCTAAGACACCTCTAACATTGTCTGTGGTTCAGGAGTGGCTTGACAAGAGGAATACGACAACTGTAGCCAAAATTCGTTGAAACTGCAATGTGTGGTGGCCCTTGATGCCTTGACCCCACCCTCAGTCCATTCCTTGTGAAGTTCACCCACATTCTTGAATCGATTTTGCTTGACAAGCCTCTCAAGGCTGCGGTTCTCTCGGTTGGTTGTGCATCATTTTCCTACCACTCAACTTTCTGTTAACATGCTTGGATACAGCACTCTGTGAACAGCCAGTTTCTTTGGCAATGAATGTTTGTGGCTTACCCTCCTTGTGAAGGGTGTCGATGATTGTCTTCTGGACAACTGTCAAATCAGCAGTCTTCCCCATGATTGTGTAGCCTAGTGAACCAAACTGAGTGACCATTTTGAAGGCTCAGGAGGTTTTGAGTTGACTAGCTGAGTGGCATGTCACCATATTCTAATTTATTGAGATAGTGAATTGGTGGGTTTTTGTTAAATGTGAGCAAAATCATCACAATTAAAAGACCCAACGGCTTAAACTACATCAGTCTGTGTGTACTGAATTTATATAATATACAAGTTTGACTACTTGAGTTGAATTACCGAAATAACTGGACTTTTCCACAATATTCTAATTTATTGAGCTGCACCTGTATATATTTGCCAATAATACAAGAGTAAGGCAAAGCTAACCGATCTTAGAGAATCAAAAGTTCCCTACTGGTGATGCTTTTGTGAGGCCATGCATTTTGGTCTCTTGCCTCATGTTGGTTTACTGAGTCAACCACAAAAGAGAAAACCTCCCAGTTTTCTGTGAATAAAAGGCAAGCCATATTTGATTTTATAGACAAGGATGAGTTGTGCATATTTTTCCTCTGCCAGTTAGTTATGCAAATTGATTTAATCTCCAATTCAGTACAAAATCAACAGTGCAACAGGATTCAGAAGGCTGTTCTTAGCTGTGCTATATTTGCTTTGAACTTGTCACAAGTAACTACGGTGTAAAATCAAAGAAATGAACTCAGCCACACCTTAAGACAGCTTGTCAAAATACATGTCAAAAAAATAAGTTCATCTCTTAGTAACAGTGCAGCTGTATTAGTTTGCTAGCTAGTGCACCATCCCCATCCCTGCTTATGGGTTGATCTCTTAATCAGTGCCAGAGTGAGCACAAGTCCTTTTCTGAAGGCTGAGGCTCTGTCCATCCTGCCTGCCCATTGCTACTGCCAGTCCCTGCCATGAATATGGAGCTGTTCTGTGGCTGGGAGCTTGCTTATGTTTTCTGTCTGATATCTAGGCCCCATTCCCATTTCAAAGGGAGGTCCACCCGGGGCCTTGACTTTTTGATCTGCCTGGCGACTGAGTCGACCACCTGCATGTGGGATCAGCTGCCAGCGAGAGCAGACAACCCCTCTGCTTCAAAATATACATCTTCCCCCCTTCATCCTCCCTGGTTCATCACCCTCCACTGTGTCCCCCCCCCCTTCCATGCCAGAAGCCCCAGTGGTCTTAACTGGGTCTGGGGCTGCATCCCATTCCCAATTGTTCTGGCTGTGGTGGGTGAGATGCTTGAGATATTTAGTACAGCAGCAGGAAGGCTTGTGCTACAGTCACAGGGCCATTTTGCATGTACAAGGAGACGTGGTATCAATGTGTCAAGGAAAAAACAGCTCAAAAGGCCTGTGATCAACACTGTAACACATATCAGTGCTATCTGTAAACAGAAGCCTATCAAACTCAACCAAACTGAGAAGTAATGAAGGCCAAATAGTTGACAGCAAAATGCACAAAACACAGTTTATATACATACGTCCTTACTCAAGTTTGTGGCCTGAGGTGTCCTTTATTTTAGTGAACCGCTAAAAGCCTAGAATGATAAAACATGCAGACCAGTACTACACCTCATTATAAGACTGAAGCTCTATCAATATTTAGGGAAACACAAAGTGTTCATGTAGATTATAATAGTAAGACATCCAAAAATCAACTTTTTTGAACAAATGCAACTAGTCAAATTTGCATTCCCTCTTGTCTTTGCAAGGCAATGCTGTTTGTGGTACAAAGGGACTGGCAGTGATGCTAATCAGGCACTACATGAAATTATAATAGATCATTTGATGATCACAGATATTAATATAATATCAGGATTGCCTTTCTACCTCATTGGGATCACTGTGCCTGTCATGATATAATTAAAATCCAATGGATTTCAGAGGATGGAATTAAAAATGAAGAGTGGATGCCCTTAATGCCCACCACTAGAACACTGTCATCCACTGAGTATGAACAGAGCTGATATGAGAGGCTACACTGGTGAGACTAGTCTCCAACCCAAAACCCAGCCAATCAACAGTGCCTACAAACAGTGTTTTATACTAATTACCCTCATTGGCAGTGATGAGTTTCACAGACAGAAATTTGCAAAGATGAATTTTCAAACAAAGCAACAGCTATTTGAAATGTGCGTCTCCCTGACTGTTTTTTTACAATAAGTGATATTCACAGAGTCCTTAAGTTAATTGGCTTTCTTGAACTCTAACAGCTAGTTTAATGAGTGTCTAATTGTTTCTCAGTTGGGGTGATATCCACCAGACCAAAAAGACTTTTCAAGAAAAGGTGTGAATTTAAAAGAAGCTACAATGACAATGAAAACAGAGACTATTTATCTGGTGGATCACCATAAATCCCTCTTATTGAAGCCTGGTATGGATCAAGGCCTAAGTGTTCGCTACTCATAATCAACTTAAAAATGTATGTGCTTGCTACCACAGTTCAATGGCAAACATTTATACTGTGTATCTCTGCTTTACTGATGTAAAACACTTGTCAAAATCTCTTGGCTTTCAACAAAAATAAAATACTGGATTTCAAATAGGCTATATTCATCAACCTTAGTGAGTGTTTCATTTGTGTTATAAATGCAGAGGTTATAATATGCAACAGTAATGGTTTACTTTACTCACCATTTAGTTAAAGACCTTTACATACAATGGGTAGATGTAAAGCAATACACTACAAGTAGAGAATGACAAAGCATACCCCCCACCCTCTCTTACAGTGTAAAGAAACAACTGCTCTGACATTGCACACAAATAAACAATTAATCAAATGGGAGAAAACCATGGGGCAAATAATGAAATAAATGGAGAAATGAGAAAGAACTGCCTAAAGGGGGAGGGGGTGGGATGTCATTGAAACATCCTGAACTTCCTATTTGCTCTCAGTTCTCCATCTCTTGTTATAAATTACTCTAAATCTGTTTCTAGCCCACAGCTTTACAACAAAAAACACTTTCTTTTATTCAAACAGTGAAGAAGCAGAAAGGAAAAAAGGACTTTTTGTTAAAGAAAGGCAGGGGGTGTATGTTGTGCTGCTCCCGTCAAGCAGAAAGACGGGTGGTAGTCAAGAAGGCTCGCAGCCAGGCTCCACTTTGGAAAGCCCTCATAAATCCTGATTTGAGTGGGGCGCTAACCAGAGAAGGTAAGGCATGTCAAGACAGCGAGCTGCAGGGGGAGGGGGGGCAGCTAGCCTCTTAAAATGCTACATCTGATTAAGTCTTCCCATTAGGTGACAGCTGAACTTTAACATTAATATGATAATATTGAAATAAGTGTGTGTTATTTACTTCAGCTCTAAAGGGGTGTGGAGAGAAGAAGAGAGAGAGGAGGAGGGAATGATAAATGATTTCTGGACAGCTTTGGGCGATAAGCCATGCGAGTTGACCCCCCCACCCCACCATCCCACAATCCTCCTCCCCTTCCCATAATCAGACTTGACAAAATGGAGACATATGCAGAAATATTGGTTACAGTTGGCATCACAGCCCTTTCTCAGGCCTTCCTTCTCTAGTAACAGCCGGCCGCCCTGCGAGCCACCCTCCAAATTGTCTACAGGCACTGAAGCATCTATTTCAATTGTCACTTCCTTCCTGGGCCCAAGATTTTACATTTAGTCTATGTCATTTACATATTACTCTTAATCAAAATCTACAGTGGGCGACAGGGAGAGAGGGAGCGAAAAACAAAACCGTGGCGACACGGTTCAGGGGTAGGCACACAGGCACTTTATGAAATGGAGATGTGACAAGACATTACAGTGTGTATGTGTGCACATTCATGTGACCGTGTGCATGTGTATTAGGAGGCGGGTGCATAAGATAATGCAAGTACTATTGAAATATTTGAGTGAATGCTTGTATTTGTGTGACTGTTGGGGGCTTGCATGAACTAGTAAGCAACAGAGACAAAGAGTGCAAGTTGGATATGAACTGTAAGTGCATTGTAAAAAACAAAGGGAAAGACAAGAAAAGAATGGAGACGTACAGTGCACACTTGTCTTTTCTACAGGATGCTATACTGAGCTACTCCTCCTTTCAGTCTACTCACTCCGAGACCACTGTATGCAGTACAATGGCCATTTACTCCATTTGTTAATTTATTTAGTTTTTTCTTTGAGAAATACAGTAAGTACCAGCAGGAAAAGTACCTAAACATTGCATCTAATTACCACTTTAACTTGTCAAGTGGTTCAAATATCACCATGCATTATCAACAAAATTTCCCTTAAAATGTAAACTTTTGTATTTATTCATCCATTTATTTATGTGTTCACTTGCAATGCAAAGCAATATGGCCAACGGCATTTAAGACCATTTACAAATTGAATAAAAAGTTCAGTAATTTCAATTCATTTACTGTATGAAGTTTGTTAAATGGTGATGACTTGGCGGAAGCTAAAGCACGATAGGTGCAGAGAGGTGCAGAAACAATGTCCCTACCTGCCTCTTACCTTCTCAGCATGCCCGTAAGGATGCGAGAACTCTTGCCCAGGTTGGCGTCTGTTTCTCTCAGCTGTGGGGGGGAACAGTTGAAGATGTGTTTAAGTGTTATGTCCTCTGTCAACTCCCCTCTGACTACAAAATACACTGTTACTAAAACATATCAACATTTGACCACCTCATTATACAATTAAAAGACAGAGAAAGAAGGAAAGGTTCTATCTTGATAAACTTATGTATACCTGAGGAAATTAGCAATGAACTTACTAAAAACATATAATGGCTAAAAAAAATCTTAAAATGTTAAAATAATTTCAATTATTACAGTAGTTTTCTATGCTTGTGCAAGACTATGTGGATGCACAACAGGGTAATACTGGCCTTAAATCAATGTGCCTTGCTCAAGAACAACTGGCCAAAGGTACCTCTAGAGTGTGACACTAAGTATCCACCCAAAGTTTTTGTTTAGAAGCTATGAAATGAATCTGAGATTTACAAAAACAACACATTGCTTCATTATGTATATAACATGGATGTTCGCTTATAATTGTTAAATCCAAAAATGTATTAATTAGAGCCATCACAAACTGTTAACCTAACAGCCTGCTCATCTTCCTGCAAAGCAAACATTATAATGGAATAGGAAAATGAGTGAAAAGGGTCTTTTATTTAATGTACATAGCAAGCACAGGGAGTCCTTGAAGGCACACTTTAAAAAATAGTTGTGGCTATTCAGGGCTAATTGCCTTGGATATTTTCTTTTCTCTCTCTCCATTTTCTCTCTTTTCTCACTGCCTTTTTTCCTCAGGGGTCACAGGAATGTTTTCATTCCACTGTCTTTTCAGGTCTAGAGACTTTCACAGGGAAGGGAAGTGGCAGATATGTTGCCAACAAGGTATGAGCGTGACTGTTAAAAATGCTGACACCGCACTGAGTGAGCTGCCACTAACGTCTACCTGTAGTCGCATTTCTAGAGGTTGACGGGGGCATGTGGGGAAGAGTCACTGCAGAGAGTCAGCGGGGAGTCATTCTTCTTCATCTCTGTCTGAGATAATAGCTCCTCTCCCAATAAAATCACTCATGTTTTCATTACTGTATTATACTGTGTACTATTTTTAATTCCCCACTTTTCACGTCTCTTCTTCCAGCCTTCCTCTTCTCTACAGCGATTCCAGCAGCACTCTTTTCCCTGTTTGTTTGGGCTCATTTTGCAATCATCTCTCTTGCCTGCAATTCACCCTCTCTTCCTACCCCTTCTTTACTGCTGCTTTCGTCTTCTTCCAGCTCTCCTTCCTACCCTCTGGCAGCCTGGGCTGGTGCGACAAAGGTTGCCAGAGCCAAGGATACATGTGGTACAGGGTAGGAGGTGGGGGACCTGGGGTTTGGGCCCTCTGGCAAAGACAAGTCTTGCAGTTGCCTGATGTCTGACTTACCCACAGATCTGCCCCCTAGATACTGCACACTTTCTCCCAAAATACCTCTCTCTCTGAACCATTCCTTCTTTCCATTCATCTCCCTGTCTCTACAACCTGTTACCAAATCTGATGCTTTCCTGCTCAATTTGAAATGGAAGTCAACTGAAATTTTAGTGCAGTTGACTGCCTTAAATTAACTGTGGTATAGAAAGGATAAGAGGAAGGTGTTTCTCCTGCCTTGTATTTTTAATGTACAGCTCTAAAAGGGAATATTCTCCAGAGATACTAGTCTAGGTTGCTCTTGAAAATTAAACAGTTTTGTGGTAAAGTTAAAGCTTATTGTGGCCAGTCTACTATGTTAGGGGAGAAAAGTCTACTGTATGTAGCAGACTAGCAGCTACAGTGGCTTCAAAATTAATTTAATTACAAACCCAATAGATTGTGAACATAGGAAAGGGGTCTAAATACTTTCTGAAGCCACTGTACTGTATATTTCAGTTTTGAGGTACCCTCAAATGACTTCGTTCACTGTTTGTGATTTGTGGCTACAGATGGATGATCGCATAATGCTAAGATCACAGGACACAGAGAGAAGTAGGTATGAGACACAAGGGACTGGACAAAATTAGTAATCTGAGTGTGATTTAGTACCATGGGGGGAAGGATTATTTATTTGAGGTAATTTAATAATTCGTGTACACAAATTACTTACTTTTGTAGCCTGAAATGAGTATTTTCTACCCTCAAATCAATACTTTTTTTATACTTGAATTAAAGATTCAAGTAAATAAATGAGTAATTTTAGGGATTAAATATTAAAGGTTTCCCCTGCTGCCTTGTGGGCTCTGCATGAGGTACCTTGAAGAATGGTTAAACCAAATTCAAGAATCCACTGAGGAGTTCAGAGGAGGAAGCATACTGCTTTGACCCAATGTTGAAACCTTCCACTGACTTGTTTTTGTACCATAAAAGCAAAAGAAAAGGCCACACCTCCTGCAGAGCATAGGGTCTTGTGTGTGTGCATGTGTTTGAATGTTCATATGTTGGCAGTTATTCTAAAACAATACCTCCGTCACCTTCCATCTCTTTAATGTAAAAAAGTTAACGAGTCCTTCCATCCCGTCTTTACATCTTACTTTCTTTGCACTTTACTTTTGCCCCACAAATTGCCTTTAAAGCCCTCTGATTGTGTGAATGTGATTGTGTGAATGTGTGTGTGTGTGTGTGTGTGTGTGTGTGGTAGGGGGCTCAGCAAAGAAGACTCATGGGAAGAAGGGAGAGAGAGAAAGCAAAAGAAAGACAGAGAAGACAGTCTCAGTAGACACTGTGGACTGTTTTGAAACGAGATGTTTGATTTCCTTTGAAATCACACTGCCATGTTGTGATCTTTAAGCATTCTGCATTGAGGGGGCCAACAGGACTGGGCCCCCTTCCTGAGTTTGGTCTTTTCTGTCTCTGTCTACCTGTCTGTTTGACTGAGTGGATGTAAAGAGAGGCAGTGCTAAGGTTTGGACTCTTTCAAGGAAAGTGAGAGGGAAAAAGGGAAACTGTAAAGGAGTGCTGAGAAGTAAAGGAGGGTAGGTGAGGACGGATGGAAGCTGGCAAAGGAAACCCCATTCAGACTGAGGAAGAATAGTTCCTGGAAAAAGGTGTACAGGCACCAATAGGAGGCAGCAACAAGCAAACTGATTTCACTCAATGCAATATGACAGGAAATGTTCAACATTTCACATCTAATCAGACAAACACATTGTCAGGTGATACCGATGAATAATAATATCTACTGATGCATGATGACCGCTAATGCAATACAGTGCTATTAATCAGTGAGAATATTAACTACCTTGTCAATACAATTCTGCCAATTTAGTGTAGGAGCATATGTAAGCATACACACCCGGCCTTGTGTGCTACGACTGTGTGTGTAGACACTATGTGGTTCCTTGGCAAATCACACAGAAATCGGTGAAGGCTGCCAGTGTTGCTAAACCACTTGTAACACCTTTATGGTCTCACAAACACTTGCTAGAATAGATGAGTTCATGCAGGTGACAGGTGTGTACTCACCCTATCTCTGGCTCTCTGGATCTTCTCACGGTCACTGTGCAGGTTGGAAAGAATTTCCTGGCCCACTTGTTCTGTAAGAGGTGGAGACACAGTACAAGTAAGATAATATTACCACCAGTTACAAATGTCAGAGGACAACCATAGAAGTACTTTTGAAACAAATTAAGTCAACAAAAGAACAAACATTTTTTCACTTGTATATAGTTGCAAACCTTATGTCATATCTTCAGTACAAGAATATCTGCAAATGTGTTGTCTTTAGCTTTAATAAATCCCACTAATTGTACTATAACCTTTGTTTGACTCTCTACTTATCACTGTGCAATAATTTGTACATTTGACGTAAAGTGTACAGAGACAGGACTGTCTAGAGGGAGTGTCAGGTGGTCATATGGTAAAATATTGTAGCTATTTAAAGTGTAAACTTTTAAACCTTCTTAATATACTGACATAAAGAGCCATGGAATTCTAGACAACAATATACCAGAATCCAGCCTGCCAGTGGGGTCCACTCAGCCAATGCAATATTCATTAAGCAATTCCTTTTTAAATGCCTCTTGTCAGTTGTAGATGTAAACACATTAACGCACAGTTATAAAACATCCCCGACAAGGCACCTGACAAGCTTGTCAGTGGTCGCTGTCATTTTCCTGTCCCTTGGGTTGGGGAAGAGAAAAGAAAGCAAATAAATAAATAAATAAAATAAGCCTCACCCCATCCCAACACCACCAACAAACCCGCTGCTGCCATCAATTCAACCATACAGATACAGCATTAGCGTTTAAAAATGTGGAAGGCAGAGGATGAATCAGGAAAAAAACGAAAAGAAGTGAAGAATCTTTGCATGGATCAAAGCCAGGCTTTCAAGTGCACCAAACAAATCCGGAATAAACAACGCAGTTGCTGACTGTATTACACTACACAGGTGCCGCAACACCAAAGGGCCCACGTGCTGAGCGCCTATTTGGGGGGAGCAGTGCAAAAATGGGCTACATCTGGCAGCTAAACAAGAGAAAAGAGAGAGAGAGAGAGAAATGGAGAGAAAGACAGAGAGAGAGGATCAGGGAGACAGAAAAAAGAGAAAATGCTGTCAAATGAACATTCATCTCCCATTCATCCCATCTCCTTTACCCCCCACACTGTAACTGACTCAAATGTGTCTCTTCCTGCCTTCATTAATTTCTAATCTGAGATGAGACAGATTGAAGGATACCCAGATTAAATAGTGCAGTCAGACAGTCACATGTGACAAATAGGGCAGATTAAAAGACTGAGTGCAGGTATTAATAACCATAAAAATACAAGCCCTCCCCCGTCCCCACTGGAGAAGAACAAGGGATAAACAGGAAGGGAGTTGTAGCGGAAATCTTCTGTTAAAGAGACAAATAAGCACATCTATCCATCTCTGTCAGGGTCATGGCTTTTTTTTAAATAAATGAGTGTGACAGGCACTGCAGCAGCACAGTTTTTTGATGGCAAGTGCATTATTGGAAAGGTTTGTAAAGTGTAAAAAGATGGATGAGGTAGTAGGAAAAGAGGCCTCAAAAGATCCAAAGGCACCTCATTTAGAAACTGAGCAATCATTACATACAATATGCTAAAGTATATATTTTGAAAAACTAATGGTTCTGTAAATATCTAGGTAAAAAAAACAGGATTAAAATGAAAAAGTAAGTAAAATATTGAATATCCCTGCTACCTTTCAATGAACAAAAATGGAACCACACTAGATAAAGTTTTCTGTCTATTGTAAGGTGCCGGAGAGAGAACAGTGCTGGTGTTATCTGAAGAATGACATGAAAACAAGGCTTTTAATAATACACTAAGTGCAAACAGCTACCACCTTATGTTTTGTATAATGCGTGACTGTACAGACTGTTCACAAGCAAATGGTTACCCTTGATTAGTGTCACAGCTGCTGAATAAAACATAGAAAAATACTCACAATAGTCAGTTTTTTTAAATAAAATTTACAAAATTTTTAGCCCTGCTAGAAGAAAGCTAAAATGCATGACATTGACCATGAGAGAAGCCTTTCTATGCTCTTTAGAGGAAATGTTATATTCAACAAAGCAGACACAATAGTTCAGTGCCATTACACAAGATAGAAAATTCCAACTATAACTCAGGAGATAGAGAGGGTCATCTTTTAAGCGGAGGGTTGGCGGTTTGACTCCTGGCTTCCTGATTCATTACTTTTTGAGCCATGCTGTGGACAAACAAGCCCAGGTCTCTCACTAGTTCTCAAACTCTCATCATACCTTCCTACTTTTTGAGCCATGCTGTGGACAAACAAGCCAAGGTCTCTCACTAGTTCTCAAACTCTCATCATCCCTTCCTGGGTTTCCCCCTCACCACACTGAGCCATTAGAGGTCTACACAACACACCCCAAGGGAAATGTATAGTTTGTCTTTATCATGCATCTTCCCTTGCATTACTTATTCTCTGACATGTATCTACATTTCCATTAATCTTTTTTAGGTCCTGCTGTCCAGTGGTCTGTGTAAAACCTCATCAGTTACTGGTGATTAGAATGTGTCGGTAAACAAATGGCACAAAATACTGAGATAAAAACTAAAAATCTCAGAATAATAAAAGGGTCATCAAGTAAAAAAAAAAATGCCCCCCACCATCATATAAAATACTTGATGTACACAACTCTTCCACATCAGTACTATCAAACTTCCAGGTGATGGAGACATAAGAATCTGACTTCTGCAATGTTAATATATCACAGTCAAATTTGTATAGTATGTTCAGCAGAACAAAATAAAAATAAATACAGATTTTCAGACCAGGATGAAAATATGGGGGCATAAAATTATAAATGTACAATTGATTTAAAAACAATGCATGAGAGAGAAAAAGGCTCTGTCTGATGTGTTGCTTGTTACTATGTAAAACATTCACCTTGTTTAAACAGCTATTAACAATGTAAATAACTCTGGCCCAGAGGTCTTGCTCTGACTCACTTGTTAAAGATTCCCATCCCCAAAGGTCCATTTAACAAGCCCATTATACCATTTCATTACACTAACAGCACCACCAGAGAGCTTTCATTTAACCCACTCCTCTAATGTAACTGTAGAACAGAATTAGTATAGAGAAGTTGTTAGTACAGCATAAACAATATTAACCTGAAGGGGAAATAATGTCTGGATTAGGAATTCTATCCTTTAAATCCATGGCTACTCTATTGACACAGCACAGTCCAGAGCTATTTTATCTCAGCTCAACACCTCATCATTTAGTTAATGAGGAAAAGGTAGTCTGAAAATATATGTACTGGATAATTAACTTTACCAGGCTATGTATTAATGTAATCTGTAATGTAGAACATGCAGCATAAAATGATCTTAACAGAGGCGGATCACAATGTTTGTTTTGACTTGAATAAAGCAGCTGTCATTACTCTGTCAAAATAATCAGGAAGTATTTTGATCATTGATTAAACTTTTAAGTTACTTTTTAAGCAAAAATAACAATCTTTGCCCACTGTTTTAGGAAACTGTGTTAGGTATGTTGGGCATTCTGTGTAAAATATAAATATCAGCCTGGCCCAGGATAATACTCTTCAGAAAACCAACAAATCTGGTACTATCCAAACCTCCACAGCTTTCAACTGCGTCTGGTCCATAGACACATTTAATTGGATGCATCATCTATTTTACAGGCGCTATTTCAGAGCAGTTACACACTGTCTGAGGGCCTGTGTCTTTTTGTGCTGCAATTTTTTATTTTTTTTTTTTACCTTACTCCTTCTGTCCCCAGAGCTGAAAGGGTACTAGACCTGACAGTGGTGTGCTCTGAGGCTCAGTACAGTTCCTTTTCATTAAGCAGTTGAGACCACTTTTTGAAGGTTACCACACACACTTACATCTGGACGCAAGCCACACATTCCAACAAACGGGTTATGGAAGCCCATGGGAGGGTTGAGGGGAACTGAGGAGGAGCCTGAGAAATGTTAGACCATACATTTTCTCTCTCTCAAACTGTCTTTATCACTCACACACATATATACACACAGTGCACCAGTAAACTTATATGCCAGTGACTCCCAGGTGAATAAAGTTACCTGTCTTTGTACATTTCCCGAAAAGCTTTTTGAAAGGACTTCTCAAGTCTACAACTGCCTGGTGACACACTTTCATCACCTCCATCAAAGTTGCACCCACACTGGGATGTATTTGCAATGCTGAGCCCACAGGCCATGAGGCTAGTGCCTTTGCACAGAGCTATAGCTCAAAATAAAGAGGTGCCAACTGCTAAGTCACAGGAGGGGCATGTAGCATCTAGGGGCTAAGTGACGCTATGACAGATTACTTTTAATAATAACTATTGCATGTTAATCAGTAACTGCTATTTTGTAGCAGGGGCAAGAAAAGATCTTAAAAGGAGTCAATGTGATTCTCAGTGTTTCATAAAAAGAAGTGCATTGTCCTCAGAGTTGGGATTTTTCCACTTTGTGTGATTGCTCTTCAGCAGCATGCTATATACTGTAGGTTGTGTACATGTTCAGAGTGGGTAAGGCTCTGGCCTGTTCTAGCAAGTGCAAAGGCCCAAAATAACTAATATTCTGAACAGCATGAGGCTGGGCCATCCTACTCCATCCTGACTTAGTCCATACGTTGGCCTTTCCCTTGCATGTGCGTGAGTAGTGGTGGGCAGTCAGGGTGGATTTCTGGGGCCTTTCTTCACTCTGCCAGGCTCTGTTTTATTCATTGACTGTGCCCTGACCCCGCAGAGCTCCTGTTCTGACAAATCACTTCTGATTAAGACAGATCTCTGTTAGTCAGCCACTCAACTTGGCCTATTCATCATTCCACAGAAAATATTCCTCTCTCTCTCCTCCCCTGTCCCTCCTCCTCCCAGCTCGTTTGCCTGTCAGACCGAAGGAACGTGCAAAAAGAATTTCCGCTGCCGTTTTAAATGGCTGATTACAGACAATTGGTGGATGGACAGACGTAAGTGCGTCTTATGGGTGATAAGACGCAAGTTTAATGGGTATAAATGACCATGCCTGTAGGAGACCAGCTGGTAATAGAACCATTTGTTTAAAGCTGAACCAGGGTGGAGAGAACTGAAAGCTGTATTTTCCCTCTGTTTGAGGTCCCCCTCCTCTTCTCCCTTCACCTCAGCCTCAAAGTCAAATTCTCAGATCACCAGATTTACATTTTACAACAGCAATGTCTCGTTCATTGTCATTCAGTGAGAACTGATTAGGGAAAAGGAAATAACTTGTTTCACATTTATGAAATCACCCATACCTACATGTCCCTATGGACACAGCTGCAGATACTCTGACATGGTTACTCTTAAATTACATTGTTTGTCATGGATTAATAACAGTGAGAGCAAATTATTTACTGCACTGTACTGTTACTATGTGTAATGACCAACAGATCCAGATGTCAAAGAGCATTCATATGCTCAGCTCTGCCATGATAATCTACAGAAAACTCTGCGTGCAGTACCAGAGCATCTATACAGCCGCAATGCTATTGTGTTAAAATTTCTAACAGACCAGATTAAATTAACCTGAACGACAGCCCTACTGGTGGCAGAGGGGCTGAGAGGCAGGAGGGGAGAGTGGAGAATGAGGGTTCCTTCAAGCAAATTGCCTGGACTTAATCAACCAGTCTTACTGAACCATCCAAATGAAAACTAATGGACTTAGGTGCTTGCTGTGATTGCCCCATATGCAACATTGTGTGGGCAGAAGCATTGCTTTCCGAGGTCTTCGATAAAAAGAAAAAAAAAAAACATGGAATTTTTACAGATGGCTGGTCAGCTTGTACCCCTCTTCTACATGTATTGGTCAACTGTGAAACCTAAACAGGGCGGACTAATTCCATTTCCAGTGTAGAGAAAATTATTTTTTTATTTATTTATCGTGTGTGTTGATTAAATAGGTCAAATTCGTAAAAAACGTACGAAGTGTAGAATTAAAACTCATATCTGAATGAGATAATTTGTGCATGCATTATTCATAATGCTGACATTTGTGTCACATAATTGTGTTACCCAGATTGCAACTAAAATAGAAAAAACTAAACAGTACATGAGAAAATAAAATTAAATTTAAAAAAAAAACACTAATACGGCAAACATAATTCAACCAGAGTTTAAGTGCTGAAGTCTACAACTTAATTTGATTTTATTACCAGGCGAGTAGGTATATACATGATGGTGCATATTAGAATTTTTAATAACATAATGACCGCATCTCAGCTGAAGGTCAAGGTTATGTACAGTAAAAATACAAACGACTCCAGCACAAAAAAAATTAAATAGAAGCACATTGTTGAATTTCAGAAACAAACACATTGAGTGAATTTGAGCTCTGCTTGCGGTGCCAAGATTATGGAGAGATGTAGAAGACAACATGTCAGTGGGTCCTAACCAAGCACATCTGATTTAACAGCCCCTGGAGGAACTGGCTGAGGAGAAAAGTTCTCTGCAAGTTGTTGGAAATGGACTCAGGGACAGATGTATGGAGGAGGAGGGAAGAAGAAGAAGGAGAAAACCTGATCTTGCTCTGGTTTGTTTCAACAGTTTAGGGGCATTAATCATCACATTACTGTTGATTAAAGGCTCTATCTCTCTAATCAGAAAGTTGACAGACAGATCAAAGAGTGAAACACAAATTTCTTGCCTTTTAATTATCTGTACAACAGCACACCTCAGGCGGCTCTTCCCTGCCTATCTTCTCAAACTTAGAGAAAGACTGTGAAAGGAGATCTAACGCCTCTACAACAGTTCATTATCCAATAAAATGGGAGATGGGGGAGAGAAATTACAGATGCTGACACACACAATCACTTGCACCCGTGCACAAAGTGTTAAGGTTTTATGATTAGTGAAGACCTGGGGGAAGCCTGCAGTGTTCCTTATTAACATGTCCCAAATTGGAACACCTTAATTATGTTTGTCAAACTCGGACTTGCTGTCAAGCTCATTTGCATGTTTTGACAAGGGCTGTTGGGAGCCTCCCTCTAGGTGTTGAAATGCGCAAAATAATCCTATCACTCTGAAGGAAACTACTGACAACAGGTTCTTGTTACAAAATGATTGAAATGGTTTGTTAAATGTGCTTGGATGGATTTGCCCATTAAACCCCACTGTCAAGTCAAAAATGGTGCAAACACAGTGAAGTAGATACAAAGGTGCTTCTACACCGTCTTGACAAATGCTTGATCACAATGTCTGCTCAAACCGATGAGGGTGTGACGCCTTCTACAGCTCAACTGTTCCTGCCCAGCTGTTCCCTGTCAAGTGATTTGGACATGAAGTCCGTCCTACTTTAGGAAAAGATATGGCATAGCTTTGAAGATTCTCAAAGGTCCTACATGTACCTTGGTTGATTGAGCACTAGAACAGATTGCTTTATGACTGAAGACCACGTCCTGTTTGAATATAAGAAAGCAATAGACCAACTACTTCCATTCCCCCATTAACATCTCACTAAATGAATCCTCGTTACGTCAATGATATGTAAACCAAGCATGATCGAAAACAAACAAATAATCTGTGGGGACACAGGACTGTCAGTGGCAATTTAGCAATGGAGGAAAAGGAGGGCATGAAAGCGAGACATCAAACATTAGCCTGAATGGAAAGCGCAGGCCATTATAAGTGGTTGCACTGACAGGATCTGACAGTTGGAAACACTTAAAGATTATTTTCTTCAAACTTTGAATTCATTAATACTCATGAGCTGAGGAAGGGTTCCCAAAAGACAACAAAAAAAGAAAAGGACTGAGCTAAGCTAACTGTAGCGTGACAGGTTGCACCAAGGAAGCCAGTTCAGTCTCTGTAAATGAAGCTGATTTTCTTGGTACCAATCAGTCCTGTAGCTATTTTCTTGGCTATATCTGTTCTGCATCATCTCTTTTTGGATTATAGGAACATTAAGCCTCAGTACATCAATGAATGCAAACTAATGACTGATGACTTTCCCAAAATCATCCCAAAACCTTATACAAAACAAAATCACATAAGAAAAACCTTAACCTGCAGTATTAATGCAGTTTTGTGAAAGTAGCATCCACATACAAAATGCCTAGATTAATGCCAGCCTCGTTTGAGCCATTTAAAGACCACGTCTTTCACCTGGTCTAGGGATTGAGGTCTCTGAGAGTCTTGGGACTGGTTGTTTCTTCAGTAGAGGAACCCATCAGAGTCTATGACATGACTAAAATTGGTCCCATTACATGGTAGAGCCAAACAGGTTACGGTTTGCAGTCTCCTAAAGCAAACCTAAATATTCTCAGAAACAGGACTAATGACAGCCAAAAATACAGTATATCTCTCTTAGATAACTAGCTTGTAATACAGTACTGTTCCTTGACTTCATGACTTATTTGTTTGAAGTTAATTACACATATCTTAGCCTCAGTGGAATTAAGTTTGTGAATAATCACAACTAATAGGAATGATGGCCAAAACTACACATTAAAGACCAAGACTGTAAAAATGATTATTTTTCTTAAAAAAGTACAGAAGACTGTTCAACGTTTGTGCTGACAGATGTATGAAAATACTCATCTTTAACTTATCATGTGTTAAAGAACTTTATATAAAATGTTCCTTTCTTGTATAATAGCAGAAATTCAACATTATACCTCTATATTGGTGGCATGCATTAAATTATTTTTAGCAATTCACTACAATAGTCATAGTTGTCCTCTTATGGGAGACAATACGTCAAATTCTCTTCAGCAAATCTAAGGTGCTCAGACATTTTTGTTTAAGCAAGAACAGTGGAGCCTGTTATCAGAACACTGCATCATTGTGGCTGACAGACAGCACAAACACACGTTTGTATCTTACTTTGGGGTAATACCACTGTGCTTCCTGGCTCAAGAAAAAGGGAAAATAATACTGCTATTATGGGGGAACACGAGGCACAGAGGCGACTCACAAAAGAGAGAGACATCATGTGTCTCATTTAACAATGGCTGGGGCCAGATAGTTGAGACAGATTATTGTCAGCTGCCACAAATGTCATGCCACATGGCATGACATTTGAGGGCATGTCAAAGCTCTTGAACAGTGTGCACTGTTTATTTGTTTATTTGTTCCATTGTTTATTTGTTCTTACTTTACAACTTAGTCATTTCCAAGCAACAATTTTGAAGAATTGAATCCCTTCGACATTCTCACTGAAAACCGCATCTTAGAAAGTTGATGTAAATTCTGTCAAGTGCAAGGCTTTACTTACTATATACAGTGGGTACGGAAAGTATTCAGACCCCCTTAAATTTTTCACTCTGTTATATTGCAGCCATATGCTAAAATCATTTAAGTTCATTTTTTCCTCATTAATGTACACACAGCACCTCATATTGACAGAAAAACACAGAATGTTTGACATTTTTGCAGTTTTATTAAAAAAGAAAAACTGAAATATCACATGGTCATAAGTATTCAGACCCTTTGCTCAGT
>NW_018127949.1:2040599-2062826 GCF_001952655.1 Monopterus albus
GGGGGGCTGCAGTGATGGTTGACTTTCTACAACTTTCTCCCATCTCCCGACTGCATCTCTGGAGCTCAGCCACAGTCATCTTTGGGTTCTTCTGTACCTCTCTCACCGAGGCTCTTCTCCCCCGATAGCTCAGTTTGGCCGGACGGCCAGCTCTAGGAAGGGTTCTGGTCGTCCCAAACGTCTTCCATTTACGGATTATGGAGGCCACTGTGCTCTTAGGAACCTTAAGTGCAGCAGAAATTTTTTTTTGTAACCTTGGCCAGATCTGTGCCTTGCCACAATTCTGTCTGTGAGCTCTTCAGGCAGTTCCTTTGACCTCATGATTCTCATTTGCTCTGACATGCACTGTGAGCTGTAGGGTCTTAGACAGGTGTGTGGCTTTCCTAATCACGTCCAATCAGTATAATCAAACACAGTTGGACTCAAATGAAGGTGTAGAACCATCTCAGGGATGATCAGAAGAAATGGACAGTACCTAAGTTAAATATATGAGTGTCACAGCAAAGGGTCTGAATACTTATGACCATGTGATATTTCAGTTTTTCTTTTTTAATAAATCTGCAAAAATGTCAAAAATTCTGTGTTTTTCTGTCAATATGGGGTGCTGTGTGTACATTAATGAGGAAAAAAAATGAACTTAAATGATTTTAGCATATGGCTGCAATATAACAAAGAGTGAAAAATTTAAGGGGGTCTGAATACTTTCCGTACCCACTGTATATTTAAGTGGAATACAATAAATATGACTTCACTGATTACTAGTGAGGATGGTATTAGGAAATTGCTTTAATACTGTTGATCATCTGATGTGCCTGAATTTGTTTGTTAAGCTCCATAAATATAATGAAACAATGTGCATCACTGCTGGGGTGATAAGGTGTCTCCTGTTCCTCATCATTAACTAAAACAGACCTAAGTGAATACCCAACATGCCCACCACCGTCTTCCACACTAATGAAGCATATCTAAGCTTTAAGACATGGCAGAACTAATTTAATCTACCTTCTAAGTGGCCTCAGCACCATCAAATTAATTATTCATAAAGGACATGATATTATAACTCAACTGTCAACTCAGTAGCTGACCCGTTTTTTTAACCTCCCCCTGCCTGCCACTCTCTTTTGTCTTAGACCGTCTTTTAAAGAAAGTCCTTCACTTTTATTCTATAACTAAGGAATACACATTGTCATTATCTGCTGAACAAAAAAAAAAAGTCAGTTTTTGAAGTTTATCAATGAAGGTGACAATAGGATAGGGGAGACTCTCTACAACTGGCATGGCTCCCTGTGGGTTTTATGGTGTGCTGACGGGCCCAGTTTCATGACTGACAGGAACAGCAGCAGTAGCAACACTATACTAAGAAACTAATACTAATATGCTGATCCCTCATATACTGTAATTATGTGGATTATTTGTGCAAAACAGCATGTGGGCTACATAGCCAGGTTATCAAAAGAAAAAAAATTATCACCAACAATCCAGTATATTTATTCCATTCATGCACAAGTACAAACTCAGAATAGGTGCTACAAGGTCAATCAACATTTAAACCATACAGACATTTGCTCCTCTGCCCCAAAAATACACACACACACACACACACACACACACACACACACACACACACACACACATTTTGTTAGTCTGCATGGGAACAGCCTTTTGAAATGAAATGTTGACAATTTTGAAAACCTATCCAAAACTGATAGCTGTGTAAGATTCTATATGCCAGAATAAGTGCAACAGACAGAGAAATTCCATTGGCAGAAAATCACAAGCAAACATCTGCATGGAGATACTATGATACTGTACAGCCATTACAACTGCAATATAAGCTCTGAAAGGGGGCAGTCTTTGTATGCTCCATCCCCTGATTGTAATTGAGGCCGACGCATGACAGCCCCCCATGTGCCCTCTCTGCATTGGCCGGGGGCATAGGGCATGCTGACAGAAGAGGTAGCGAAGACAGTGGCACAGGGTTCTGGCCTCACACGGCCATGGCATAGTACCCTTAGGGGCGCTGACCCTCCTCCTCTCAACCCACCCCAACTTCCTCTGCCTCACCTCTGTCACCAGGTATCTCGGAGGCTAACGAGAGGGCAGTCAAGACTGCTTAACAATTCTACCACATCCGCTGGCTGGGTATGCAAGCAGCTCTTTTTTCCTCTCTTCCGTCGGTCCGTCTGTCCCCCTGCTCTGAGACCTTTGGTGAAATAATTGTCAGCTTGAGGACACAGGCACTTATCAACACTTTATGCTTGGGAGGTATATTAATGCTGTGATGGTTTTCTGGAAGGGGGGAAGCTTTGTCCTCATAGAGAGATAAAGGACAAAGCCATGGCCAACTTTTGAGGTTGTTAAATTTGGCGATGTTCATGTAGATATAATGTGAAAGGCGTAAAAGCACAAAGCAGAAAATTACCTCATGTATAGCTATATCTCTAAAGACACTGAAAATAGCTGTACTTGGTCATGTGTTTCTAAAAGAAGCCATATTTATATAAAAATTCTCTTGATCAATAACAGAGATAGGGATAACATGATGATGGAGAGTGAGCAAGGGAGATTCAGGGAGAGAACAAGTACATTAAAGAAACACGGAGAGGGACTATGTTATTATCAGTGTTTTCATTAGACCAAGTTAACACATTGGTCTCTCACAAGACCTACAGACAACAGGCAAGGAAGTGGACAGAATAGGATACTGCCTATTGGGGTCAAAAACTCTCTTCAAGTGCTGTTCACATTACTGCCGTATCTACATCTTTCCATTCTGACCATACCGCTACTTTATAAAATCATTTAATTTTGACATCAGAAAAATGAAAAGTTATGCACAGGCCTACTTTTTTTCATATTTTCACTCTTTTCCCCAACATCCAGGCTTAAATTAGCCAGGATTTTTAAGATCAGGGACTGTTTTTTAGGCTATAAAAAATGGATTAAATGAAGAGGAAGTCTGGCCTAATGAGCTCCCTGGGCTATGGAGCAGTAGGGACCATGAGGGGAAAGAAAGGAGATAAGGGAAGCCTTTGAGGAAGAAGGGGCCACAGCCATGCCCAAAGTGTGCCAGCTTCTCCTCGCTTTAGCGCCAATGGCACAGACGGCACCTGGGCAAAGCCTGGCCACCCTTGTCCAGTGCCAAAGGAGACAACCGGCAGAGAAGCAAGTTCTGTACTGAACCTGAAAAGTTGTAATGGCCATCTTGTTTTAACTGAGGTAGATTTTTTTCCTTTGTATTTTGACTTTTTTGCTGATGGTTCAGTCCTAGAGTTTGTATGTCAGCTTATACTGTACATGACAACTCATTAGCAATAACAAAAAAAGAGGGAAAAGAGTTGGAATCCTTAAAGTAAAAAAAATATCTGTCATAGCACTCAAATGGGTCAAATACAACATGAACCTGTTAACAGTAGTACAGTACAGGGACTCCTCAAGATATAATCAAGTTATACTTTAGCAAGTTTTACCATTTTTTTTTCTTTTTTTTCTGATCAATAGGACCTAATTCTTGGTTGACAGAAGAGTGTCATCTTGTGGCAAGGTAAAAATCTGATAGAATTATTTAAAAGAAAATATGAAAACTGAAAATTAATAGAAACTCTATTAGTTTTTCCATCATTATTAACTTAAATGGTAAATGACTGTACATGCCAACATTACAGCTTCAAAACAGCAGGTGTGTCAGGGCTTCTTATCATACTTTCACAATAATAGGCCTACAACTATTTCATTCTTTCACTCATCTTACATTAGCCAGCACTAAATCAGGCAGGTTGCTAGTGACCATGGGAAATATTGACAGGCCACATCTTTTATGGCTCAAGAATGTCAACAGCTCAAAGACACAGAAAAAAAATAGGTTAACTTTATGTACGGGGAACGAGGAGAGAAGGAAGGAAGGAATGGATTACTCTGGCAGGTAGTAGCTCCTGGACACCAGCCAAAATAAAGAAAGAGGGGAAGAGAAAACAACATAGGAGGAGACAAAGATCCTTTACACACTTTTGAGAAATACACGTCAGAAGGAAGACAGAGAAACACAGAGATGACAGAACAGCAGCAATAGAAGAGGGCAGGAAGGGAAGAGGGTGTAACTAGCACATTCTTCAGCTACTTTTCCTGACAGCGATTAGAACCTGTCAGAGCCTCTCAATCTGCCACTCCTCTGTGCTCATAGGAGGCCTGTCATTACAAATAGCCCAGATTAAAATACCAGACTCTTGGGGCACAGGCCTTGACCCCTACCCACCCCACACTACCAAACGTCTACCCACACATTCATCCACCCTGTCAAGTAGAGGAGGGGAAGGGTGAGGGAAGCTGGCAATGCTGAGAAAGCAGAAGGGCTGTTAGGGTTAGAGATGTTAAAAGAGAAAAATGAGTAAGGTGGCTTATGGCTAAGACAGATGAGATATCAAAAACAAAACAAAACAAAAGGTAACATGGGAGAAGAGAAGCTAAAAGAGGAGAAGAAGCTAACAATTGGCAAGAAATTTACAGTAGGTCTGAAGTTCCACACTGAAATGTGGCAACAAATCCTGTATGTGTTATCTTCTCTGTGACCCCCGAGTCATTCATCCTTCCTACTCAACTGGCAACCTCTGAGGCTGAGAAATGAAGCCAATGTAGAAGTGCCAAAATCTGCAGTTCCTCGAATGGCCACTTGAGGCTCCAAAAAGTAGTCAATCCCCATAGATACTAATGTTAAATGCCCAACTTAACAGCAGAAACAAGTGTTTACAATTTGGTACAAAAATGGTTTTGCTCTCTATAGCTTATTTCCCCTTCCAAGACAACTGTACGGGGGTGAATTATTATATAGCTCACCCATCTAAATTATATTGAGGCTAAAAGTTACAAATAATTTAAGGCGTGGATGCTTTAAGTGATAGGCGGAAAGCAACAAACCATTTTTTGCCCATAGACCTCTTTGCCCATTTTTGGATTAGCCGTAACAGGCGAAGTGAAGTACTACCAATATGGCAACAACCAGGCTTTAAAACCACGCTCTTCAGAAAACCGATAGGTGATGTCAGGGAGGGCTTGTCATCTTTTATATGCAGTCAGTGCTCCTACTAAGTATAGAGTGTAGTTCTCTCATAGGAAACTTTTGTTTCCAGAGCACACATTTTAAAATTTCTGTGTCAGACTCCATAAAATAAATGAATAGAAAAGAAATCAAGAACATACAGCTCTTGATTTGTGTGAATTGTTAGACAGTTCACTTGTCCTCCATCTGAGATGCACAGAAAAGTAGTTTAATTAGGCTAATGGTAACAAAGCACTAGGAAATGCAATAGGTTTTCAGATCAAGGCTTCTGTACATGTTGACTTGTAGGATTTCTGTATGAAGCAGACATATGCAAACTGAGAATAATGAGTCCAATGTGTCCTGGGTATATCTGCTGCCAATGTGAATAGTCTGTCCTGCAGCTGAAAAATGACCTATCTCAGCAAGATTTGGAGGGGGGGGCAGTGTTTCTGACAGTCACCAGCACAGTGCTGACAGCCCAATAGAGTAGAAGAAGAAGACCTCATTAGGATCACACAGACAAATATACAAATGCACACATCAACGCACAAATATTCATGTACAGAATGCTCACATACTGTAAAGACAGAAAAAAGCAGGGAAACCATCTCTTGTCTGATATCTTCTACTTCAAACAGAGCATGACGTTGTGGCCACTGTCATGTCACAGTGGCTGAGCCAGACAAGGCTAAACACAACCAAAACAGATTATGTGACACACTCATCCTAGCTATACATGGCCTTAATATAGCATAAACATAACTGAGTGAAATTCCACAGGGCATGACATAATATAATACACACATCACTGCCAAATATCATTTAAACAGAATAGACTAGCCTCCAATTACCTGACAGTTTTGCAAAGTACAAATCAACTTCCATATGGTGTCATAAAAAGAAGCACCTGCAACTGGATAAAAACTCATTTAAATCAGCGTCACTCTAACAAAAGAGAAAAGTTACCCAATAGGGAATGATGTCAAATACATCAAATCTGATCTTGACCCAAAACAGTTCTTTTAAATTTAACTCTAAACAGCAGTAAAATAATCTATGATATATAGACAGCATGTGAGAAGACTGGCCTGACAACAGCATTAGCTCACCATAATGAATTTAAATTAGCAAATTTGGTGAGCTGACAGACAAGTTTTCCTCTATGGCCTGTCTCCTGAGACAAGATGACAAAGAATTTCTGAGACATCTTGACCTAACAAGCACTGGTTACAAACATTTTTATGCTTTATACTAATAAGGAGGGATACAGGGCATAACAGGTAACATAAATAGGATCTGTGAACCAAGCCCAGGTTATGTTGGTGTGAGTTAGGGCAGAGACAGACCAAATTGACATGAAAGAACTAGTAGCGACATAGGTCGACTGTTGAGTCGCCTCACGTCACCTTTGTCTGAGCCAGTCAGGATGAATACGTGGCACTTGAACACACCGCACATTTCACATCCGTGTGGGAGAAATAACTCCCCCTACCAGCAGGTGGCAGTTTCTGTATTCCACTTTCAGAAAGGGAAAGAAGAAGAGCAAGCTTGTGGATATACAAGCATAAACAAAGCAGCTCTCCTTCAAAACAGCTGCTGTTTATAGCTACTTCTAATTGAGAATACGTCTGATAAGAAGTGGCAAATGGCCCTGCTGTTCTCTGCCCCTGGTCTTTTGGTTGTGGAAAAAGAAAGGAGGTCTTGGAGGTGAAAAACAAGGAAAAACTGTACTAAACGTGTGAAATCGTGGATACTACAGCAATAAGCTCAAGGTTCTTTCCCAAACTGTTCTCATCTCATGCACTGATTTGATTCACTAAGCTGAACAGCCTATCAGAGTGGCACTGATTCAACTTGAAAAATTGGCTGAAAAGCCGCCAACATGGTCCAGTGTTGTGGGGCACATTGCGAAGACGAGGGCAACAGACACTCACCGACAACCAACCGTTGGCTTGGTTTGACGCGCTGCCTTTAAGTCTTTTCACACCAGATGCATTTTTTTTCTTAAGTTTTTTTTTTTTTGAACATTAATAAATTTTAGAACCAAAATTCTGTCAATGAACCACATCAATGATGTAATATTGCTGAGCAAAAAGTGGCATTTATTTTTTTCACCCCAAGGGCGACTGTTTTTCAACTTTTGCCAGTGACAGGAACCCATGTGACCAATCACAACACAGTTTGCTGGAAGATTGCAAAATTGTTACTATAAGCACATAGTGTACCTGTCAGCTAAACCTATCTGATTCATTTATTAAAGTGGTATTGGGTATATATTTTACCAGGCACACAGGCAGGTGCTATTCCTGGTCGATCAGGTAACTGTAATTGCTCATCTGCCTCTTGAAGTGCTGTGGCAGCAGCAACAACTCCTCAGATTGTCCCATGGAAATCCTGAATTTGGTCCAAAAATGACCTTGCTACAATTTCAACCCCTGCACGAAGCAGTGAAACATTCCAAGTTGCTTTTTTATCAATATAGGATGCACTCCTTGTATTTATCAGAACCATCACCTGTAGGTCATCATCGCTTGATGTGGACTTTTGTAGCATGACGATTTAGAACTTCCCATTCCATATTTGTGCGGTATTTGGTGTGAATATATGTGGTGCATTTAAATTTCCTCCAAAAAAAATCCCTAGTTAGTATCTTTTATTCGCACCGCTCTGTATGTGAAAAGACCATTAGTTAGGGTTACCACAATAATGTCTGGGATGGGAAAAGCAAAATCCAAATATACTGTATGACAGACAACCAGAACTTTGCCACAGAGCTGTAAAGTGGCCACACAAAGAATGGGTCATTTGGTTGCTGACTTTTGGTAATAAAAAGTACAAAACTGGTAGCATATTTTATTCTAGTGATACGCCATGCATAGCAAATATTCAATCATGGTTATGATTTCACAAGACAGCTTAAACTGCTCACAGCATTTGCTTGTGAGTTGTTTTACCACTGTGAAACTGACAACATCTCAAAAAGACCCAAACACTGGAGGTACTAAATCCAAAAATGGCATAACCTGAACAGAGGTGTGCCTCAGTCTGCAAGTCTGTTACCTCAAGAAAGTGTGTTGAATTTCCACCAAAAGGTGAGAACACTGTAACATATCCTACACCCACTTTTCTCCACACACGTCGTGCTCTCCAAAAAAAACTACGAAAAAAGCCCCCCACCTAATTAAAATAACAAAACAAAAACCGTGGCTGCCAGATGCACAGTATTCATGCAGTGTATCATACCTAGATGGTACAAGCATATAATGTATAATGTATAGCCCATTCGCCCACCACATGTGAAAAATATGTACATATTCCAAAACAGTGAGATGGTACACAAGTGCAAGTGGCAAGATCGAGAGGGAACGAGTGTGTGTGTGTGTCTATGTATGCAGACAAACTCCTGATAGTGACCCCATACCTCATCTCCAGGGCATAAATAAACATGTGCGTGTGAGTGTGCTTGTGGATTATAATCAGATACAAAAGGGAATCAAATTTATTCTGCAGCTGTCATTAATATTTCAGGGCTGGTACTGTAGCCCATGTGAAAAAGCATGAATGATTAATTTAGACATCACCCCTGTCACAATCCCTTACCAAGCCTGGTCCGTGATCCACCTTAGAGAATAGTAAACAAAAGGCGGGTTCGCCTCTATTTTTGTTGTGGTCTGGTTTGGGCTGTTCCTGTCTGGCAAGCAGGGGTGGAGGAAGGTGCCGTGTTGTGTTGCTGGACAAGTTGGCTGCCTTTGTGGTTAGCCTGTGACATTTAAGTGCTGAGTGAACAGCAGATGCTCAGTGTGGGGACCAGATACACAAACTGCGGCAAAACGTCTTGCACGATCATGTGTGAGTAAGAAGTTCATGTGCAGAATAGTTCGTGTATACTTCTGTTTACAGGTGATGGATGTTGTCGAGGTGAACTACATTTAGCCACTTAGCTCAATAAGCCTTCTAAAGAGTGTTATTTCACTGAAGATGTTCAACTATGACCAATAGAGAACCAATACTAATGCTCTGTTTGTGTTTCTCATTGACAACAAAACTGAAGATAACACTAACAGCATAAACCCAACCCAGTTGTTCAGCCCATTAGTCTACAAACCAAACACATCAAAAGCACAAACACTCTTTTGACAGGTGCACGTTAACACCCTCATTCCAAGTCGAAGGACGCACGTTTTACCTGCTGATGGATGGGAAGGCATTTGTGAAGCCCTATCAAACTGACATGTGCCCCATACCTGTGGTTTTGATACATGTTTGGGCTTTATGTGATGCTTGTCTGACAAGTGGAGATCACAAGGAGGCAGGATCCATCTATCAGACCGCTGATGCCACTGCTGCCGTCTCCAGGGCCTGAGGGTGTGGTGCATACATATGTGTGTGTGTGTGTGTGTGTGTGTCACTGAAAGTATGAAAGTAAGTTTATGCAGAGTCTATATTTGTTTATCAGAAAAGTATTGATTTGAAGTGTTTTTGTGCATGTCTGTGCAGCAAAGCAAATTCATATATTTATGAATGTTTTAGTCTATTATAAAGGGGGGATTGAGTGTGGCTACCTGCTGAGCAGTGAGCCCCCAGGGGCAAAGCAAGGAAGGATGACACTGATGCGATGTGTTGGCATGTGCCCTCGGGTGGTTTTGGTGTGGTTGTCATTTTGTTGTTTTCGTACAGCTCCCCCTTCATCAGACTCCACATTATTCAAATAACGCGCCCCAAAGTTTCATAAATAAATAATGAATTTACAACTAGATGGATTGATGAACAGTGATGGAGAGGTATTTGTTTCGCTTTTTTTTCCCACAGATCTCGTTTGGACAAAGTCTTTGACAGGCACTTCTCTCTTAGGAGAGTGAGCTTATCAGAAAAAGAAGTGCTGGGTTAGAAGGATGCTGCCTCACTGAGCTCTGTGTGTGCATGTGTGTGTGTGTTTATGGATCTATTTTAATTCATACCATAGTTTAGCTTTGTAAAAATAAGCAAGTTCCATTCTCCAAAATAGTTAACTGGACAAACTGGCTATGTCGGTCAATAACTTAAAGAACCAGCCAAGTGTGTCAGGAGGTCAAACACAACTGCAGAAATATACACTATCACAATACAATGGATTACAAAAAACTATTTTTCTCAAACACATGCACAAAAAACAACAACAAAAACAAAAAACAAAGCAAAAAAAATAACAGAAATTAACAAGACAGAACATTACATATACAGTAGGTTCATAGACTCCCAAACCTATTTCTCACCAATGTACATGTTACAACACCCCACCCCTTTCTCTAAATAAATCTCCATAGCTTACGGGATCTAAGAAGGTCAACGTGCATCTGAAACTTACTTGTCTTTCCCCAGAAAAAAATGTGTGGGACATGAAAGCAGCGGCAACTAGCTGGCTCTCTTCTCTATAGTTCCTAAAGCCAGTGCAGATCAATACACAGCCATACATACCACAACTGGAACAACTCCTGTCAAAGGTTACTCAATTTTTTCTGTTTCTCTCTCTTTATTTTAGCAGGGCGGAGGAGGATGAGGAGACAGAGAGAGAATGAACGAGAGGGGGAGAGAGATGAGATGGCTGTGGAGAAGCAAGAGGAGAGCAAGAAAGATAAACCCAAAATGATCCCTCTCTATAGTTACGGATCTCTGTGCTAATGGATTTTGACACATCGCCAGCAGGCCAAAGAAAGAGGGGGCTGGGGGTGAGTCGATAGCGGTGTCGGCGGTGGCCAGAGGCTAGCAACAGTGGCTAGGCCAAACCCCTGGTAGTAGCTTAGGCTGGGGGCCTGACCACTAATCATTAGAAAGTCAATGAGTCCTCTAGACCTTGCAGCTACTTTAGCCTTCCCAGGGAACCACACCATCTAGTGAGGGTCCCATTGTGAACATACACACAGAAATAGTGTATACACATAGACCCACACACATATATAGGCTATATATTATAAATCCATAGCCAACATTAATATAAAGGTGCAAACTACATAGAAATACGGAGCATCAACAAATACAAACTTGACACAAACTGAAGCTGAAAAACAAACACGCATATACTCAGTGTCTCATAATGTATGCAATGTCAGCCAGCAGCAGTCTACAGCCTTTGATGCTGTGGCTCTATTATTTAAGCACAACCCCTTCTCCTGCCCTACACTGGACACATCCTCTCCAGAGACACCACACAAACTTCTCCCATGTTACACCGCGGCTTGGTCACCTCACCTGGACCCCATGCATTTTTAAATGCCTCAAATGGATCCCGACACGTACTTTCAGATTAGACTACTAAATGAGCCAAAGTTTCTCTAATTGGCAAAGACTTGATTTCAAAGTAAGTTAACATCAGTGTAAAAGAAAAACATTAATATCAATTGTATTTCATACTTAATGTCATTATACATCAAATGTTGCATATGTAGAATTACACTTAATAGTATTCTGGTCTTGAGGTTCCAGTGTTCTCTATCAACCCCAACTCAAAGCTAATGAGGATGATTAAGTAACAATAACCAAGCATCTGTGTGTTGATTGTATGTGTGTACAAATAACCATAATCGATCCAAACACGTAGACAAAATGAAATAGTGCAAAACCAAAATAAAATCAATAGCTTTACAGCTTCTTAGCCTCACTCTGATCAATGTGCATACAATACAAGTTTTTTACCAGAATTACCTCCACCACTATGGCCCATTGATTGTGTCCATTGATCCAGATGCTCAACCTCCTTTAAGGGGAGGAAGATATGGATATTTACCACTAGAGACCCCATTTGGTCATCTGTTTAAACTTTGACCTTTGTGTTAATCCTCAAACAAAAAATAGAACTTATTGGGACCTATACAGTCTAGCCTGGGATTGTCTCAGGTGGAGAGACACAAGTAGAAACGAGATAAACCCCTTCTGGGCCTGGGCTCCTAACTAAATGTGAGGTTTGCAACACATTGGCTTGGGTATTTATGTGATTAGGAAAGACAGGGATACAGTTTGATATGTAATCTTGATGCAAGTTTGTCAAGACACAGTCAATAGAAACTTTGAACATGACAGATAAGATCAAGAGCACAAGAAATGAAGAAAGAGCAGGACAGGGAGAAAGAAAGAGTGACAGAGGGTCAGTGAGGGTGGGGCAGCCAGAACCAGGGTCTAGTGAGGGATTGGCGTTCACTGAGGCTTCTTATTGATGTGCCGCCAGGCCCTTTGAAGGGATTATTAACACATTTTGATTACTCTGGTCCAGTTGTCACAGAAAATATAACCTCCATCAGGACTATAAAATAGGCGGCCCTTTTCTTCTCTAGCCTCCCTTGTATTGTTTCTCCCTTCATTCCCTGCAGTACTGCCCATCTCCCTGGGCTGGCCTGGCTCAAAGCAATCCACTAATTACAGTCTCAGACATCTTTAGGAAGACACTAACACACTATTAGTCTGATAGAGAAAAGCCTCTTCAAAACACACACGTAGTTTAAAAACATAGTGTAATATTCAGCACAAAGAGCATTAATATGGGAGGTAGACAATAGTTATGTGAAGACCTTTATGTTTTACATATAAGTGGCTTTACCAATGTTGTCAAATCAATTCTAACATTTAGATCCAGGTTTCAGCCTCCATGACTGTAGGAGCTCGTGGGGCTACTTTCTTTTGATACATGTGAGACATCCACCGTGTGCCAAGTTTCTGATGCCACTACTTACAAAGCTGAGCTACATCCTACTTTGCCTACCAGTTTGGATCAATTAGGCAATAGTGATGACCACTAATGACACCAAGCCAGTTTATAACCAAGGCAACAGGTGCTTTGTCAATGCTATTGTCCAAAGGTGCCATGAACTGGGACACTTATTAGCACTTTCGTATACTGTATGTTGCAGTACTTTTCCTTGTTGGATTAACAGTTGTTGTGTGTGGGCTGGCATTCCCCCCCAAAAAAGTGATCATAATAAAGGGTTTTGCACTTTTGATGCCACTCTCTTGAAAAATTGGTTGTAGACTACCCTAGAAAAATAAAGACTGAATACGGTTGACAAGAATTAACTGTCAATCTATTATAGCTACATTTGATAAATGGTTAAATCAATGTTATGAGAAATGTGAGAAACTAATTGATATTGAGCCTGTTATTAAGACCGACACTTTGTAAGAAATACGCTCATTAACAGTCTGTTAGATTCACCTTACTTAACTGTATATTAAGCATTTTAATGTGAATTTGAGATTTTTGTATGCAAAATGAATATAATTAAGGAGGCTGTGCTCTCCCCTCGTACTGTGACGATGCTGCACAGCATTGGCGGCCAAAAATAAAACACCAGTAAATATGTCAGTGGTAGCTATATTGAGCGAGCACCGCAGTTATGCAAGACAGGTTTCTAATCTGGGAAAACTATAAGTGCATTTGAGGACTCTAGTATCAACAACTACAGCCAGAGAGCCAAGTATTTATGCGTTATTACAGTCTGATATCACAAATGCCTTCATGTCATTGGAATGCATTGTAGCCCAAAATTAAGAAAAGTGTAAAGAATAATTCAACAACACTGAAATATTAACGAATAGTTAATTAAAAATGTATTCATTTGAAAATAAACTCCCAAATAATTAGAATATTGCACAATGTAAAATAATTTCACCATTTGAATTTTGGATCAACCTTCAGGTTAAAGTGAGCACTAAAGCATCTAAGTTCTTCTGTCTGAAGCAATGGTTCTCTGTAACTAAATGAAATCTTGGATTCTGTGAAATCTGCTACAATATATTCATAACACGTGAGAAAATCCTCTGATATAATGACCACATAAATATGAGTCCTATTGATTTTGAGTTTACTTTACCTTCAAAAACAAAGCAGCCAACTTAGTGTCTTGTTAGTGTTTGTGCTTTTGACTTCTGAGATGCACACCCTACCCAGCTTCACACCCTGTCACTTCAAGACTAAATAAAAAAGATGCTAACAGACAAGCAAACACACATTTCCTCCCTGAATAAATCTGCTTTTCCAGGAACTCAGTTGAGATGTACATAGGGGAAAAGAACATCAACAAAAAAAAAGGAAAACAAACTCAACAGTGTTTGAAAAAGAAAAGAGAATCAAGTAAATGGAAGAATGGTTTTCACTGCAAACCTTAGCATCATTTATTGTGATAAGCACAGCTAATACATAAGACAGAATGTGTCTCTTTGTAGAGCATTAACTGCATACCCTGTTTGTGAAATGTATATTCATAAACAGACTAGGAATTGTGCTATTTCCAAATGCACACATGATCTGTAGAAATGGCCAACAAAGTCAACATCAGAGGGTCCAGAGCGTGAGAGGTAAAAGTAGGCCAGGCTAAGGCCTGGGAGAGAGGTGGAGATGACACAGAGGGCACTGACAGAAAGTGAGAGGAGAGGCTGTACGGATGGAGAGAGTGACAGAGACAGGTTGGTCCCAGGCTGGGAGGCGCTCAGGTGCGAGTTATGAGGAGGCGCCTTCTGTTCGTGGCTCTGAGGCCCCACTGCAGACAGACAAGAGGGGCCCAGGCAGACGTGGGCCCCTCTTGTTTGGCCCAAATAAATCCAGGTGGCTCAAGATACATGCCCCTATCACTCATCACAACTTCACCCCACACAAACACACATACTTACACACGTGATGAAATATACACACTTAAAAGACACACACTTCCAGTCCACTGAAGTCTGAACATGTTTAAAAGGGTTCACAAGCATGGCTGCCTGGGAAATGATATGTTTGCTGAAGATTAAAAAACCATCAAAGAATTTAAGGTGAATCAAATTTCACTGAATGACAGTCAATTAATTTATTCTACTGATTCATATATTTCAGATATGTCACTATAAAGTCATCAAAAAATAAGAACGAATGGTAAATTTTTAAGATCTGCAACCTGACTGTTTTTAGTTTTTCACATTATAAACTAGATTAAAACTCTTTTTTCAATTTTGTATCAGAGGGCTTGCTGATTGCTGTTGTGCTGCTGATCTTTATGATCACTGTAGAATGGGCAGACATTGACAGAAGGTCTGCTATGGTGCTGCTGCTTCTCTCCTGTTTAAAGACCTGACTAAAACGTGGCCACACATGCTCATTCTCGTGAATAAGTGGTCATGCACCTATGAGTTTGTGAAGGTATATTCTGTAGCTAACATACCAACAAAATAAGAACTTTTCATGATGGACATTCAAGCACAAACAATTAAGTGCAGACTATGTCTAATGTGATAAAAGATATTACCTTATTTTAGTTTTAAAACGTTACAGAAATGACCTGCATCACTCTGAAGATCATCTTGACAGATCTAGCAAAAAAAAAGAACTTCTCAGCAAGAAAGATGCTCAAACCACTCACATCAATTCCATCAAAGATGGAGCTCACATATCGAGACTTAAGTTAACTGTAGTCATATCACAAAGGTGGGGTGCCGGAGCCATTGCTGTCACTTGATGATGCTTGCGTCTAAATTGGGAGTGAAGGCCTCCCCAGGAGAGATGGGCGAACCTGTCACAGAAGACTGAGGGAGCAGAAATGTTCAAAAAAATGTGGGAGCCAAACACGCATACACACAAACACTAAAACAACACAGTATCTCCATATGCTAAAGTTCTTAATCATTGTCACCATCATCTGTTCTGTCCCTTTTAGTGTGTGTATGTGTGTGGGGGGCTGCACATGAAAGGAGCACATCTGGAATACAATTATTTCAAGACACCTTCTCACACACACACACACACACACGGTTTCCTTTTGCTCTGAATTTACATTAATTCCATACATCTGGCCTTTAAGAGGCAATAACAGTTATTCATTCAGCTGGTCGTTACAGCCCAAATGCAATTGGGCTCGTAGTCTAAACAGCTCATTAAAATAGCACAATACCTGACTTCAAGCACACAGGAAAATTGGCATGCAACTCCATCACTCCAATATCATACGGTTCTGAATGTCCATTCTGGATAATATAATGAATTCAAGGTGGCCTTGTGGAGAAAGTGAACGCACTGTGTATTTCTTTTTGATTCTCTAGCATTGTTTTCTTACTCTGCCTTCTTTGTCTACTCCCTCTTTCCATATTGTCTGAAATTTAGGATGCGCATATTTTAGGTAGGCCTCATTCTGAATGATGCAGATTTGGCAGAAATGTTTAATTGATGCATGTTAAAAAATATTTTGCACATTTATTTCTTTTAACAGAACATTGACTTTTAAGGTAACAATGAAGACAATAATTTAAAATACATCCTGGCACAGTATGAGGTGACACAGAGTGAAATATGTGACACATTTGTTACTTTAAATAAATGTTTAAATAAGTCACTATGTGGCAAAAAATTTAAAACATCTTAAAGATAAGATATAAAAACTTAAAATCGCTACTTTATGAAATTATGGTATAATTTCCTTTTCATGTGTATTTCCCATTCCTGGATTATGCAACTGAATTATAGCAGTAAAAAAAAAAAACATCAAACTGACCAAAAGCACTGCAAAATTCAAAGAGAAAATAAAAATAAATACTAATAAGAGCATCCCTACTATCAGACGGCCTTCACCAACATTAAAAAAGTCTACATCAATGTGTCGACTCTGTTCAGTGTGTAGTCATAACTACGCACATATTCACATCAAACCTGAGATGGGCCAGACCAAAAAAAAGTGTCCCTTAGGCCATCTTAGCCAATCCTTCACAACTGAGCTTTAAAAGATGGGCAGCAGTACAGTACGCCGCAGTTGCCCTTGATTGATGACTGAGTAACCCAAGATCATAGATGTGCTCAAGGAGGGTTTGCCGGTGCAGAGCTGTGCATACATCAGCCCTTCAGGACTAACACTACATACATCATGCACTGAGACCGACTGATGTGAGCATGGGGACTATGTAGACCGCTTAAGAGAAGCTTTCTACATGGCAGTCAACAGTCGACATTGACTAAAAATGATTACAGCACCAGAAAAGGGACGGCTTTGCTCTTATAAATCACATTTTATCTGAGCCTGAAACAACTGCAGTGAAAAGCACATGCAACATGCACATATTACTAGAAGATACACAAGATACACACATGCAGACTCACACACAAAAGAACACGTATTAACCTGTTTTGCTATCCTTGACAGGCACAACTACAAAAGCATAACTCAGTGGTAAATAAATAAGTTCATGCTGTCTGTGTGCATTCTCTTTTTAGGAACTCTTGGGCTCACATAGACCCGTCCAAAGGATTATGTGTGTGCATTCATGCATGCACAGAGGCCGCCTTTCAGCACCTTCTTACAGAGTGAGAACAAGCGATGCCTCCCTCCTAAAGCAGCTCAAGGGCGCAGCCTATCTACCAAATTATAGAATGCACAAGTGGAACTGTGCTTCCATTCAATAAGCCGGCTGGACTCCATCCAGTCAGTACCTTGATTCACTTATATGGGAGTCACACTGTCTGTACTGTCAAGGTTATGCTATTTAACAGGGGAACAGAAAAAGGACATAGACAAGTTGCAGGCAATTTAAAATTCTGACAAGAGCTTCACCAGCCGTGGTTTACATAAGAAGCCAGCAGATTTGAAATGAGACCAATTAACATCAAACCAGCCGAGGACAATACTCTGAGACCTACACATTTTATCCCCTTTAAATGTCTGCCATTCAAAACTGTTGCAATAAATATTGTATTTATTTTTGCCCTGATCTGACAACACAAAATTCTAATTGAAATTTTGGGCATTTTGGTCAAAATGCGACAGTCTTGTATGTGCACAAAAGTCACACACAGGACAATGTCAGCATGTTGTTTGGGGCTAGCTTTGCTTAGAAGTGTGATGCAGAGTCTCTCCTGTCCCAAAGCAACTCGCACATGTGCGTGTACACAGAAAGGCTTGAGCAGCATGCAGAGCACTCCTAAGGTTACCCCCCAGGACAAAAGCTTTACCATCCCACTGACTGGCAGATGGGGCAACCAGCTGACATCTCGGCCCGGCCTGTTTCATGTTCCCTGGGTGTCTTAAACGGGCGGCACCCTATCTGATGGACACAGGACGGCCAAAAAGGAGGATCCTTTGACGGAGGGGGGCTCCTTGGGGTTACCACTGAGGAAAAGCGTTGCAAGGACAGACGGAGATGGCTAATGTGCTTCACTGTGTTTGTACAGTATAATTGTGTGTCTTGCAGGGTGGGAGGTTTGGGGAACATTTAGAGGAGATGCCGATTAATAAAGAGCTAATGACTGCATTGAGCCCTGTATGGTTTTCTAACACAGGATCAAATATTTTTCTCAAGGCTAGAGACAGCACTTTTTGTTGCAGGGCTCATGAGCAGTTGTACTTTTTTAGGCTTAGACCAAGTAATTTAAATCTAAGAGTATGAGCCTTGCTTACTGTAACACAAAAGGTGCCACATTGCAGTTTGAAGCCATGAGGCTGCAGGGTCTCTATCTGTGCTACTGAAAAACATCAGTGATTGTATGAGAAGCGACACACAGTGCCTTCACTAAATTACTCTGACAGCAAAGCAGCAGCTACACCATTTTCATCTAAAAAGAGCCGTTGTTGTTGCTGGGGTGTTTCCACACAGCTTCTTGGATGCAGTCCCCAGCTGGGAAAGTTACTTTGAAAATAATCTACTAATACCTCGTTTACTCTAATAAGTAATGAATTGTCCCAGGCTACTTAAAACCAGTAACCTTATGACCTAAGTGTAAAATTTTTATCTACAATTTCACGAACATAAGCTGCCTTGTCCAAGTATTACAAAAAGTTCGAAGTGCTTTTCCAGGAACCTCTCAAAAATATATTTAATTACTTTATAACTATTTATCATTCATTCATCTCCATTCTGCTTATACTGGTATAAAAGTAACAGTAAGTGAATGCACTTACTAAAAATATTACACAGTGGTTGATACTGGCTGAATTTAGTTTTTATCTGCGACAAGATAATTAAAATGATTGCATTGGGACTACTTTATGGAGAATGAACCAAAAAAAAAAAACTGCATAAATATAAAGCTTCACAAATTGTGCAGTGGATGTGGTGGCACTGTATAAAGCTATATTTAGTGTTAAAAGTGACAACCATTAAGAGAAAGCAAGAGAAGCATGAATATTTAAAACTGTGAACTTAGAGGAAAAGCAATGGTGCAGGGCAAAAGAAGAAGGCTGTAGAATAAAATCATTTATTCTGCATTTTGGTGACCATAGCATTTAAGTAAAAATATTAATTATTACTTCTTTGCTTGTATTGAATACTGTAAATAAGTGCTACAGTAAGACATATTCCTAAACTTAAATACAGCAAAGTATAACTTTTCTGAAGCTGTGGAGTAAAGTGAATGATGACAGACTATTTACAGTACATTCAAATGGCAACAGCAGTTGGATACGTAGCAAGCTACTATTACTAACTTTGACCATCTGCTTAATTTTCACTTTGATTAAATTTAATTTGATTTAATGATTGAATAGAGTTCATTCTTGTGCCATTAAGTTCTATATGAGGTGAGTATTCCTAATCTGCATTCCTAATCTTGGGTTTTACAGTTGTCAAAACAATACTAAATCATTTCCCTCCCTCAAAAATCTACTATCTGTGATAAATCTGTTGTCACTTGAATGCAAACCAATACAAAGTAAATGATCAAATTCAATAAATACAGCTGTACGGTCGATAGAGAATCTATTTAATGCATATGTACAGAGACGCCATAACACATCACAGGTAGGTGGCTAAATTCTGCAGATTTTATTTTGAACCAACAGAATCGCCATTTTACATGAGGAAAGCAAAAGGTTTTGAAAAGCAGTAATAGGACTGCTTTCCCGTAACAATTTTCTTCTCTGTTGAATCTACATCAAAAAATTGCCCATTTATGTCAGCCAGCTTGACAGAGGACTCACGGTGAAGATGCAGTGCTAATGGTAGTTTGACTCAGTTGTCATTACTCAAGTGCTTTGTAGTGGCTTGCCTCTAGCCTCTTTTTAAATAAGAAAGGCTGTCACTTTGCTACAGTGTCAATGAGAACACATGTAAGGGAGTTTACTGGTCAAAAAAGCTAGGAGATTTTTTTTTTTTTTTAAATTGATGAACAAGTGAAAATAGTAAAAACATTCTATGTGGCTGTTGTGAACGCAACCATCTCCTTCCCAACATCTTTCTCTTGTTCCTATCATATTTCTATCCAAAGCTCACTCATAAATGTCATATTCTTTACACCCTTTAGAGTTTTAGCTGACATTGATCCTCTTGTCAACCACTTCGTCATTCTCATCACTGAATTAAAATTTTGGATAAACAGCCTCGGGTGACAGGGTGGCACAATTCTCTCTCACTGCCACTCCTTTAATTTATTTCTCTATTTAATTTTTTTTTTTTTTGGTTCTCCCTTTCCGTTTTTAATACTTCAGCACCTCAGATGTAGTGGCTCTTTAAAGCACCCATGGGGGCTCTGAGTTCTCGCTTTTGTCTCCCATTTCCTTCTGAAACAGTTTTTCTTTAACCCTACGCGGCTCTTCACAGTTGTTGTTTTAGCTCTCTCCTCTATATTGCTCTTTCTGTAGCTTTCTTTTTCTCCATCTCCCCCTCCCTCCCTCAGATTTTTCTGTGTCAGCCAGAGGTCAATGCCACACTTTTTTTTCTTCTGCATGCAAGAAAGCAGGGGGTATCTTTTTAGTTGGTGTAACCTAAAAATAGAAAGAAAAAGTCTGATTTAACACTGGGACAAAGGTGTCTTTTAAGATATAGCAGCATACCACTATCTAGCAATTGGAAGGTGTTTCGTACCATGAGATTAGGATTAGATTAAATCAATAAATGATGTGTGAGGTTTGATCGAAAATATAGACCAATTTACAAACTGTGCCAAAATGACTTAATTCAAGGTTACTGCAAAGTGACAGCGTATTATTTAAAGCTGAAAATCTCGTAGGTTTTTTCTCTTTTATGAGCAGATTACTGCTGTAGTTGTCTTTAGTGTAGTGAAAACCAAGCTGTCAGGCTGGATATTTTCAGTTAGCAGGTTACTCAGTATTTGTGTAAATAACATTTGAGTTACCTGGTCAACCTTTGATATTTTAACTGCATACAAATGATATGGTGCTGCAGTTTGCTGCTGTTTAAATGAGCAGAAGGCTATAATTAAAGTTTAATAATCACATTTTAAACATTTGAATGATTGATCAATTTTGTATTATGCTCTAACTCAAATTTAAACAATTTTACAAAGTTTATATTTCGTTTAAAAATGTAGGTCTACCTCATCAATGTTATCTCATGTTCCACTGAGCTCTCTAGTCAGATCGTTAATTCCGAGTCTCATTATGTTGAGAGCTTCACTGAAACTGATAATTGACTAAAGGTCCAATTATTTGATTTTCTCATAATTTTATTAACGCTAACTAACACTTTGTGCAGATCTAATAGAGGGACACAAGGAGGCTAGCAGTTGCTAAAGCAGTTAGTGGAGTTAACTGAAGTGTTATTATTCATTCGGGAAATTTTGATAGGCATCTATCTCTGAAGTAAGGTTCATTTAATTTTACACAAACACATCACTCATTGGCATCTCTATAGCGCCACTTAACTTAAGCTAATATTTGGATATGTAGTTTGTGACCACACCTGTCAATACTCAGAGAAACACAGGTGTACCCACACACGCACACACACACACACGGGAAATCAGCCGCGCACACACAAACACATACTCGAGTCTGTTGGTTCAGCTCCTCTATTGAGAGTCCGTATGCTAGCTGGCCATTGTGCACGTAAGGCCTTTTGTCTGTGTAGCCTGAAACTGGTGATTGCACCTTAGCTACCGCAGTTCAAGCGTAAACAGTGTTTTCATGCCCTACGATATACATTGTTGCCAGTGGACCCCTAAATCCCTGGAACAGCTGAGTCCTAGGGTGTCAAAGATAATGGCGATTTATTGCAGTGCGAGGCTTTCTCATTGCCCCTCCTGCCCCCCTTTCCAATCGTCCCCCCAACCCTCCTCCTCCCTCAAACAGATTAAAATTAAGCTGTAAACATGTGAGGATGGAATTAACACATTTAGCGAGTCTCCTCTTCCCACATCCCATTTTCGCTCCAGAGCGGCTGATCCCCGCTGCCGAACGCGGGTGCAATTTTAATGACTCGCAACGTTTTTGAAGTCCACATGAAAAAAGCATCGCTCGCTGTTTGTGGCGGGGCTGGCA
>NW_018127949.1:2062841-2104765 GCF_001952655.1 Monopterus albus
TGGCGGCGCTAGATAGGGCGGGGCCACGGCCGGCCATGATTGGGGGGAACACACGCTGCCGACTCGGTCTCCAGGCTCTTCGATAGGATCGGTGTCATTTTCCTCTCCACGATAAGACGCCTTGCTGACAAGGTCCGATTAGGACAGAAAAAAATCATTATTGCTACGTCTTTCATCCACCAGGGGTTTACGGATAAACAGCTCACCCGCGGCTAGATTTTCTGAGAGCAAGATGTTATGCGTTGAAGCATATATATGAAGGATATATATTTAGGAAATATGGTGTCAAACAAATTTCTAAGCATTTTTAAAAACTATTTTTATTTTTTTTATTTTTTTCATTAAAAAGCACATACTTTACCTTTAAAACCTCTCTCATCAGCTGAAAACTCAAGCTGTGAAATATTTAGCTATCCTAGCTTTTGGCACCATTAATCAATCAATCAACTATCAAATAACTTCATATTCTTTTTGAACACAATACAACATGCCAATTGTATTAGCCTAGAAAAAAGTGATTTATTATGCTATACCTCAAGGAAATCCACTTTAGCAAACTGTCCTTTTAAAAAGCGAACCGAAAAAGAAACCCTTAAAATATTTAAACTACACTGTAGAATAGAGAGAATAAACTAAAAAGTGAGAAAAAATTCAGCGACATGTAAATACGAAAAAGAAGTACTGAATATAATTCAAATAATTCATGTAGTGATTAAAATAATAATACCAGCAAGTATCAAACTGATGTATTGACATGTGACACAAAACATAAATCTAATAGTATAAACCAATGGTAAAACTGATTCCCTGAAAACTGAAAATTAACAAAATCTTAAAGAGAGCTATATTTTAAAAATAAATACGTAATAGGGACCATACTTTTTTGGGATGGTTTCATATGTCCACCCGAAAATACATTTGAAATATTGTTTTGACATATGCATATTTTAATGTGTAGAAATATACTTTTATTAACATGATTACATAATTCAATATTGCACAATATTTCTAAATTTTAAATTGTCAAAAGGGAAATAAAATCTTTCAGGGGCTAATAATAGTCCTTGCTTAACATATCACTTACACTTCATAAATGTAACTGACAATGTCATGTGTTAAATGTTTGCTTATGGATTTGAGGAGTGAGCACCACTTGGTGGTTCAGCACTAAAAGAATCGTTGAGTCTGATCTTTAGAGGGAAGCGGGAGAAATAAAGTGAGTGAGAGAGAAACACAGAAAGAAACAAAGATGGAGGGGGAGTGATAGAGAGTCGGGACAAATGTGCACTGTGTTACTGGACCACTCCATCGCCCATAGACTCTCAGCAAGGCTCAAAGCCGCTCTCTGCTTCAAAAGGGAGTTGTGAAGATTTTTTTTATGTTTACAAAAACATATTTATTTATTTCTCATCACTCTATCATTTATCTATTTATTTCTTGCCGTCCTAGCACCCCTTGCTCTGCCACTGGAATCATGTTCGAGGACGCCGACGTGCTCGCCCTCCCCTCTCTTTTCCCCCTCTCTTTTAATACTGCTGCAGTTGAAAATCAAACTGCTCTAAAACAAATTGATGTACTCTTTAATACAGTCGTCACATCATCACAGGGTCCTCATGCGTCCGCCTTGGTGACAACTGCAGGGCTGCTTAGCTTAGCCCATCTATGGCTGCCTCTTTGTTGGTCGCTTCAATGATTTATCACAAAAAGAGAGGGAGATTGTGAGACTGGGAAGTGAGAGAAAGGGGGAGAGAGAAAGAAAAGTCCCCTGGATCATGATTGAGTCACTGGCACCTTTGATTGACACAGTCTAATCAGCTTATCTCCATCCTAATAAAGTTGATAGCCTGCGGTGCTGCTCTCTACCTGGCATGGCATGAACTTTGGGCTAGGCTGGGGACCAGGCCCCGATCCTCTCTGCTTATCTAAACAGGACTGAAATCGATGCCTAATGAGCTGTATTCATTTTGTAGGATTGATTACAGGCACCTAAACACCCAAGAAATTTTCTCACGTACATGTCACGTTGAAATTAATTCTAAAAATACAGAATTGTTTTAAACCTGCATTAGTTATGTTTCTGCAAACACACAGCAGTAGCTTATAGTCCATATAAATCTATTGCTGCTAGAGTTGAGAACAAAATTCAAGTTTAAACTTTTTATTTACATTTTAAATTACTACTAATGTTCTAAAATAGCGACACATTCACAGTACCGTCAACAAAGGCTGTACTATATTGGCACAATAAAGCAAATTTAATTTAAAGCAGTTGAATCTTATGCCAGTTATGCAAATAACAGTAACAGTGAATTTTAATTACCATGGCAGGGGTTTGATGGAATATTCTTAGCCATGCATTGTATAAGCTGTAAGGTTCACCTCTCTCCTCTTCAAAGAATAATAATCTAAAAGCTAAAAAAGCTAATCATTGCAACTTAGATGTCTTATCTGACATGTTATCTATTTATAAACAAGTGATGATAAATCATGCAAAATCTTTTCAGCTGCAGAGAAAAAGACAGAAATTTGGCATGTCTTTGATTTAACATCAGTCAAGCCTCCACATTTAGGCATTTCAAATGCCCTTAACTCAAATGTCTTTAAATTGGCTAACTGCATGCCCTCCCTCTTTATTTAGAGCACTCTATAACTGGGCTAGCCCTCATGTCTGTTTGTTGCTATGCCGGGGCTTTTAAGTCAGTGCTCTTTATTAATGAAGTTCTACTCTTTATGTATAAGACAAACAGAGGACCCTGGTTCTTCAGGGTGCGTGTGATAAATAGGGAAATAATGGCCAAAGAGTCTCCTCTCTGAGGGCTCTCACGGCTTCTGGCAAGTCTTTGTTTTCATTAAACAAACTGGAGACATTGAGACTGGTAGAAAAAATAAAATAAAATCTGATAAAATGTGAGGATTCATATTTTCTTAGAACTAAGAGTTCTCATTTTTCACTTAAATGTGACCTAAAAGCATCCTGGCTTTTTTGTTCCTGGTCATTAAGAGATATTTTGTCGAAACTGAAGAGAAAAAGGGCAAAGCTGAGTTTCTGCACCATTTCTTTGTTCGGGATCTCTCTCTCTTTGAAATAAAATATCTTTTAGTTCCACTTCCCCCACTGGTCAATTACAATTCTTAAGGGCTATTGTGTCATAGTGGATGGAGAATACAACTTTGAATTACTGCAAAATAACAACGCTAAACGGCCTTTTATAAAACGTTCAGCTTAGATGTATGAGGAGAGTTGAGGCTTGCACCAAGATAAGTATTTACAGTATGACTAGAGTATGTCTGATTGGAGAAACACTAAATGCTCTAATTATTGTTGTTTAACTTCTATGGATGCCACACCTCTGTGTCTGAAAACTCAAAGCTTATTCCTCAACAAATGCAAATGCCATTTTCATAATGTGCATGGATAAAGTGTGGTGTGCTTCTTAGATTTTTATTTAAATATTTTGTATTTGTTAGTGTGAAAGAGAAGGCACTATAATAAATGGAGCCTTTGTTGGACTATAAAAGGAAACAATTTAGTTTGCAAAAAGACAAATCCCAGTCTTTGGTGTGCTGTCTCAATACTCTAAGAACTATGGCAGGAATATGGCCTAAACAGTGCAGGATTTCATGAAGATGTCTGCAAAGTGTTGTGATGAGCAACTGTGGAACCGCAAGAGTAAACATATAGCTTGAGATTGGTGGACAATGGTAAATTAAAGACCAAAGTGAATTGGGATCAGATGGCAATCCCTGTCAAACCTCATAAACCCAATGGGTAAATATGGCTACCTAATGTTTGTGTGTTTGCTGAATTTGAGAGCTTGGCATATATAATAATTAGTCTGGTGGAGGAGTACATATTCCCTGTATATCTATAGTTTTTGTGCACACGTATTCCCTATTTGACCTGGAGACACTGCCATTTCAGGTTGTGCAGCTGAGCGGAGGGTTGGTATCGACAGCGGAGAAAAGGAAGGGGTCATGGATTAAAGACACGGGGCGAGGCTTCCCCACCAAACCACAAACACCCCACAGCTGGTGTGGACCAAGCCAAGTATATGAGACCAATGCAGGATAAACGAGCATTATTCTTAGCTAGCCACACACACGGTGGATGAGACAGCCAACAGTGGCAGAGGGTCAAGGGGCGTATGGTTGACTGCAGCAGGAGAAACAGTCGGGCCCAGGAGGTACTGAATACTGTTGAACCATGGCCCACTTCTTTAACACCAACCGAGCAGCAAGTCTAAACATCACAACAAGCCACTCTAGTGAAACCTGGTAGAATGAAGAATCTCTCAGCTGTCACAAATTTGACATAGTATCGAAAACCTGGATAACAGGATTATCTAAGACATCTGAATCAAAATTTTTAAGCAAAGAAAGCAGACTGAATTTGTGAATTTGTGAATGTAAGTTACAGAGAACATCAAACGATGGTGGTCTGCGAGCAAACCTTCCTTGACTTGAATTATTAAATCTGTCGATGTCACACACACCACCCACCTCGTGATTATAGTGTAAATTGACAAACTTTTTCAAAACTACAACGGAAGCCACAGAAACAATGAGCTTTGATACATCTCTGAGGAATACGCTATGCCTCAAAAATGTGGTGACTGTCAGGGAGAAGACAGGAAGAAAAAATATGCTAAGTGGTTAAATCTATTTAAGATCCCAATGAGCTTTTATTCTATTTTAAGATAAAAACCATCCTTGATAATGAGGAAAAAAGGAGTTTGGGTGTATTTTGGATGGTTTATTTAGAAAGTGATATCTTTTCTTTTTATTCAGCACTCCTAAATTAAGGATTTCAGGAAGAACGCTGACGTTGTTTATTTTCATAGACCCCCTATCTGTCGGTGCAGGGAAAAAAAAAAAAACACTACCCACCCAACACAGACACATTCACATTCACGACACACACAAACACACACACAGCTATAGTGATGCATGAATTTTCTTCAGGAGCAGAGGAAGGGGAAGCGGCGCCCAATCTGTCGCCAGTACACCTCTCTCTCCCTCCCTCCCTGGCTTGCCTTTGATGTGCTCCCCGAAAATGTCATCAGGCGTCAAGGAAAGAGGTTTTTTCACACACCCCCCCCCAAAAAAAAAAAAAAAATATCCACCCACCTCGCATATGAGCAAGACAATTTGCTGTCGCTCACTCATCCTCACCACTATCTTGAACCCCTGTCCAACACTACCCCACTCCTTCGCCAGCCAATCCAAAACAGAATACATACCAGTTTCTACTGCTATCTGGTAGCCAGCCTCCAGTCTCCGTGATGACCTTTCTATCTTCTCTGTGTTGTCCAACAGATGTGCTCTCTGCAACAAATAGAGAGAGAAAAATAAAGCCAGTGACAAACAAACAAAAAAAATTTGATTGAGAGGGCTGGGACCCATTTCAAAGCTGCACATCAACAAGGTCACCTAAACAAACAGTCCACATCCACAGTGACAACATAATAAAGCCAGGTTGGCAATAACCTTCATGGATGACAATGGTATTCTGATGCAATGTCAAGCATATGCATGTTGAGGCAGACAATGTAAGAGATGCTGCTGCCTCATCTTGGACATGAAAACAAGAACTACTTTGAGGTTTGTTGCCTCCTAGTATTGTTTCACAGCACAGCCTTCTGCTGCACACAGGGAGAGGTAAGGCAACGAGGTGCAGTGAATGAAGATAAAATTCTATTTGAAGCTTTCCAATTGATAGGTTCATACTGGAGGAGAAGTTCACTGTATGACAAAATCAACATTTATACCCTCATTTGTAGACTGTAGTGGAGCATATAAGGTATGAGAATTCTAAGATAATATTACACTGATAATAATAAAAATAATAATAGAGACTTTTCAGGAATGAGTGGGATTTCACTGAAGCTTTGTATCTATATTGTGAGTGATTAGTTGAGGTTGACAGTGTCTTAAATGTTTTTCCTGTTTGGTTTAACCAGAGCTCTTTCCACTGCCATCATCAGGGTGTCCTGAGTTTCTTCTCAACCAACAGCCCCAGTTAGCTAATTTGTCACAAAATACTGGCAGGGTACTGTGCGAAAACTAGCTAAACCCAGTTTAATTTTTTTTAAACATTTTTAATGCATTGTATATAAAAGCTCTATGACTGGTTTGCTTTGGTTGAGGTTGCATTAAACTGCATGAAAATATCAAACATAGCATTAATCCCACAGTTTTCCTATGGAGGTTGTCTATGTTTTGGACATCTAGGTCAGATTTTCTTCAAAAGATTGGTACCGCTACCCATGACCTGTAACTAGAGATTCAAATGTCTGATTTAAGTTTAATTCTGTGATCCTGACCTTATTAACACAATTTATAAAGTCTGATAAACTAAGCGCACTGTATAACTAGCAAGTTATTTACAGAGGTATCTGTTTTATCATTCTTTTATAAAATAGAAAGTCACTTTTGACTTTTCCCGTTTAGGGGTCGCCACAGCAAATCGTCACACTGACGACTCGCATGTTGACATTTGGCACATGTTTTACACCGGATGCCCTTCCTGACGCAACCTGGATTCAAACCCGGGACACCACAACGAGAGCGCTGCGCCTTAACCACTAGCCTACCAGGGACGGCATATTAATGTTACATTAAAGTTATTTGTTTTTATGCACATACTGTATGTATCATCATCATTTAGGTGTATTTAACACACTAGTAATTAAAGAGCTCTATTAATTGCATTTACTGTGTATACATTTCCTTAAAAAGATAGTACCATGATGCAGTCTGTCTTATCAGTCAGGGGCACTGTGTATCTGAATAATAATAATAACAATAATAATAGTCTATACTAAACGTATTTACTTAACCTATCTAACATAACTTTAAGCGACACTGTCCAATGTAATGACATGCTTTATGTACAAGTAAAAACTAAAACCCAGCTTTCATTAAAACCATACTGCCTTTGGAGGCAATGATCATACCCAGCATACGCATAAAAGACTTAAATGTTTACTCCAACGTTGTTGGTTTTGATAGCCTCTCTAATATGCTATGTTAAGAAACCAATCAGGTGTAACACATTTGACAGCCAAAAACAATCCAGTGAATGACAACCGCCTCTCTGAAAAGAGTTTATGCCCATCATATAAGCGAAGGGGACAGGGGGAGAAGTGAAATCTCTAGTTTCAGCTTGGCTGTCAAAATGTGTACCAGCTAATCATTCAGAGGAAATGAAAAACACGGAGGAAAAAAAAATTTCAACGACACACTTTTCAAAGTTTGACAATAAGAGGGATGGGAAAAGAGCAGGGAGGAGAAAACTGCCTCTGAACTCTTTCATTTCCCTCACTTCTTTTTTCTTCGTGCTGCTGACAGATGTCATTTAAAATTGCAGAGATACTTTTTAATAGTTAAAGGGAGGGCAGGAGGAGGATGGAGGGATAGGAGAAAGGATGGGTGGGTTGAGTTGTAAAATGGGTTACTGGTAGGAGGAAAGCGTTGAGGAGATGGTGAGTGGGACAGGATCCAAGGTGTACTGTGTTTTTGGTGAAGGGTATAGTATAGGGGGTTTTGGGGAGGGGTTACATCGGTGTGGAAGCGGTAGTGGTACCAGCAGAGATGGTGGCAGTGTGCACATGGGAGAAAATGGATACCAAGCCTGGGCTATAATGAGCCCCTATGGATCAGCTGAGATGGAGGGGATGTATTGACATGCAATGCTTAAGCTAATACACCTAGACCATGGCTGCAGTGCCTGTGTGCGCCTGGGAGCATGAGGCAGCCATGGATACTGACAGAGAAGCGCACTCCCCGGGTTCTTCAAAGAGCTCAAGTGATTAGTATGTTATCATTACCATTCGAAACGTGATTTTCCTATTCCCTCTCGGCAAAGGTGACACGTCTCGGGGAGACGGCCGGTAGACTCACTGCGATGGAAAGCCACATCAAAGCTTTCTCCTCCTGAATTTCTCTCTCTCTCTCCCCTCTCCCTTGTTCTTCCTTCTTTTAGGGCCAGGGGGAGGGGTGGGCAACTGTGGGTGGGTGTGTGAGGTGGGTGCTGGGGAGTAGTGGTGGCACTGGTGGTGTATATGTGTGTGTGTGATCATTAGAATAATGTGCCCCGAGTTTGACAGTGACAGAACCTGAAGGAAAGGGTGAGAGTTCAGCCTCTAAGAATGCAGTAATGGCACACTGTGATGGTGCTAATAATGAAAAATCCAACCACGAACACAGGATGATATCATGAAAAATAACAACAAGAAACATGCACAATTAAGACTAAACTTGCAAACATCCCATATAGTCACAGCTGATGTAGAGATTACAATATAGACATTATGTCAACAAACTTAATCTAAAGCGAGGTTACCCATAATCTTCAGGAAAGCAGCTTTGTTCCAACACATGAATATCACACAACTACAAAAATGTGAACACATCCATGTACGATTTCATTCTGCACTTTGCAAGCAATATCCAAAAAACATCATTGTCAGCATTTTTGTTGAGGGAAATGCAAAGTGGCTACTAGCCCCTACTGTGCTACAATGTCCCATATCAAGGTCTGACCCCTGTGTTTCTGATACAACCAGTATGAAACCTTCAGAATGAGGTAAAGAGACATATACACCTATTCAAGCTGAAATACTGACTCAAATCTGCCACTTATCTACTTAGGAACAACTACAGATGATAAAAATCATATCTGACTGTCTCATGGAACATTCGAGCAAAGGATTTAAATACAATATATGATAAATATTGTGCATCTGTGAGTGCACTGGTGCATCCCCCCTCCACCACCATTTCTGCCTATGCATGTATGCCTTTTCATCTGACACCTACATTTTGAACAAAGATCTTCTTAGGAACCATGAAAATGGTGTTTTCTGTTGTGCTTTTTTGCGTCAAGAAGCACTCTTCAGTTGTAAGTTATTAACAGGGAGCCCCAGAACAATGCAGCTGTAGCTCAAAAGAAATCTCTCTCCTCTTCTTTTGCTCTCCTGCCTTTTTTCAATATCAAACACAGGCGGTTACTATCACCATTTTCCAAAGTTCAGATGATTTCCTTATTATTTCAATAAGGGTGGGGGAGAGTCAAAGTGAATAATGATGACAGCTGTGATTCAGACTGACTGTGTGATCTTCTGTTCCGTTTGTTTGGGACTTGTAAGATGAGGAATTACAAGTGTCAAACAGCTGTGAATATGGGTGCTAAATATTTAAACATGTTTTTCAGCTGAAGAAAAAAAGTATAGTTTTTTAAAAGCAAGGCTTAAGTGTGTATAAGCTCTGCCAGGCTTTGATTCAAATGCAGGAGGAACAGAAGAGTAAAAGACCGCAGTGGGGAAGTGTAATGGCAAAGAGGGCACAGAATCAAGCCTGATTACACAGATCGGGCCATTCCAAAAGGGGTAGACAGGTGAAGTAACGCAAGATGTCTTCTGACCCTCAGGCTAGAAGGAAATGCATGGAAAAGGTGGGAAGAAAAGGGAGGAAACAAAAGTACTGGTAAATAAAAATAAAAAATAAAAATGGCAATGATAACATGGCATCTGGGCCAGGTCTGTGCTCTAGGTGGGAATGGTGAGGGTTTGATAGAGACTGAATTACTCAGCTTCAGCAGAAACTCACATGAACGTAGTCTCCTTAAAGCCACATATGACAACATACTGGAAGTACACCTGCAAATGCAAGTTGCAACCTCACAGAAACTAATAAAAGCTCTTCAATTAGAAGAAAAAACACCTTTTTCACAATAAGATATGTATGAGTATTAACTAAAATATGATGTATAATGTATTTGTACAAGGACAAGTTATTAGAAAGTCACATTTTGGTTAAAGCATGACAGCATTTGAACAAATATTAATAATCTTGCTGGAAGGTTCAACAAAAAACGTTTAAATTTAAAATCTAAAAGGCTACGTGCATATTTGTTTACATTCTTTTTAAGTATCACTAGAAATTCTGTTACCTAATCTAATACCTGACCTATAAAATCACCATTTTGTCTTTTACTGAGGGTGTATCTGAATAATAAAACCTTTCACATCACACACCTAAACAATATTAGGAGTAGAAGATACCTGTTTAAGTCTGTCAGCCTTAAAGGAAACATGATAAATGGATGGGTTGTCGAGCCAGCCCAATAAATTACGTACTATGATGAATATTTTTTACTGAAAGATTAACCCAAGTTGCAACATCAATTTGTATTTAATTACAAGTGGAACAGGTTAGTTAGAGCATCTTATTACAGCTAAAAGTTCAAGCAACCACAAATTAAGTACTGCATCACTGACTTCATTTACCACCTCAAGGTCAAGAAACCTGCCAACTGTTGTTAATGGGGGCGGACACATTGAATAATTAGAAATAAAAATGATTACGGCAAATTAGCGTGGGGTATTAGTTAGTTAATAAAACATTGTGATAGCATTTCCAACTTGGTATGCTAACCAACTAAGCCACAAGTTAAATGTGACCATTGTTTCTGGTGGCTATGTACGGTAGCTAATGTTATCTGCTAAACCAAAACAGTATTTTAGGAGCAGCTTGCTCATAAATTACTATAGTATCTACAAGTCAGCAGTCTCATGAATTTCATTTAGACATGTTTCTTGACATCCTTGTTCGAACTTATGTAAAGTAATTGTAGTAAAGTTAGCACAACGGTGAATTACAGTACAAATCCTGCTATATAGTCTTACATCAGGTGTAGCCAAAAAGGTGTCTTAGAAATAATACCTTATCTTGACTTTCTAATATTTAAAGCAGTGGAAATTCAAAAAACTGGCCTTCAGTGGATTCATTATCTTTGGCTTGGCCTTTAAGATGCTCCAAAAAAAGTCCAAATTAACTGATTTAAATTTTCTTTAGGAGAGAGGTGAGCAAACAGAGATTTCTCTGGGAAAGCAGAATTTAAGCTGTGAGAGCAGAGAAGCACTTACCTCTTCACGTAACTTTATAAGCTGCATCAGGAGAAGCAAATGGGAGAAGAAAGAAAGATGGAGAGAGTGAAGGAGAGAGAAAAAAAAGCAGAAACATGGCAGGAAGAAGATCAGTTGTAGCGGGGTACAGAACTAACCTTGACAATTTATCTGTTTGCATGTTTAGCATTTGGAAATCACAAGACAAACACATTAAATGAGGCTAAACACACTGCGGAGGCTGCCTTTTTTTGAACAAACAAAGATCAAGTCATGGTGCTGTCACATTAAACAAAAAGAGGGAATGGATTGCTCGACTGGCGACATCAAATAACATTACCACAGAACTTGATATAGCAAGAGAAAAATGAGTAAAATATAGCCTGCACAATTAGTGTATATATAAAATGTTTAGGAAAATATTTTGTATGTCATTTTGCTGAATTCTATGGAGAAGAATTTTAAAAATGACCTTCCCTTTGGAACTGAAATGGAGCAATGCTGAGTCACTCCGTTTGTACTACTGTTTATCAGTGCCTATGTGTTATCAACATTTCATATCGTTTATGCATCTCAGTAAAGGTGCATGCTGTTTAGATTACGTATGGAACGTTGTGAGGCCATCACTGTACAGTACATATATACAGTACAGTGCAGCTTATTACTGGGAAAGTCCCAGATCATGAAAAATAAATCTTAGCATAGCTATACATTTTTGATAAAAGAGAATAGCAAATTGAAAGTGAAGCAAATAAGAAACACTATTCTTATTCCCTGTCCTGGAAAATCTTGCATCTCTGATAATGAAACACACACCTGACAAAGTAATCCTGTTTGCCATTAATTATACCGAATCACAGTTAAAAAGGTTGCTTCTCTAGCCTGTTCTTAAGTGAGGGCTGTAGAGAAGGGAACAGAAGAAGACTGAGGTTTATCATGGGAAGGCAACACATTTAGCTAGAATATGGGAAGTCTTTTAGAGGCGATTTTTTAAATTCACATTTCTTGGCCAACATTAAATGGTAGCAGATCCAAGAAGCAGCTCGGGGCCACTGTTACATTTGCTGTTTATTTGGAAATTTTGTGAGACCTGAATAATTTTGTATCATATAGGTTTTTCGGTTTTTAGATCTTGAATTTCAGGCTTGATTGCCAAGTTTATAATAAAAAAAAAAAAAAAAACAGACCTGAGGGTATGAAAATTACATCGTTATGTTAAAGTAATTCAGATCAAAAAGAGGAGATAATGAAGCGTCAGCTCCTTCTATGAGCTCTTATAACCAGAATTAAGAAGAATTAACATTTACAACTATCTTATGCTGAAATTCTAAACAACAACGAAAAAACAATACTGTACTACAAACAATGTGTTCCAACATCTGTAGACACACTCAAAGCTATTTGTCATATAATAATGAGCCCAGGATGAATCTAAATGATAAAAAACACAAAAAATATGATGTATTTCATAAATATTGTCAATATCTGTAATGTGGGAGGTAAACAAGTATAATTGCATGTTTTTCTAAAGAGCCCTTATCCTTGAACATGTCGGCACTCAGTAACGAGACACACTTTAGAGTGAAAACTATCTTTTCAAACTTAAGCAACAACTCCCCACTAAGAATGCATTATTAAAGAGGCCAAAGTTTAAAACTACACTGTGGATGTGGTTATTTGGGGCTTGAAAAAAAACCCAGCAGATGCTGCGATCCCTCACCCCAGCTTTGCCATCAGTCAATGGGTACCAAACAAAACTTGTTCTAGCTCATTTGTGCTGCCTGAATGATTACAAGTCCTTGTGGAGGATTTGTTCAAACTATCCGAGGGGCACATTGAACTGTGTTACTTGTTTCTTCCTGTTTAGCTTTATTTTTCTTTGGCATCCATTCTTTAGCATGGCCAACGATGCTTATGTTGCACAAGAGATACAGAGCAGTAAATACAGAATATTGTAAATGTTATAATTACTCCTGCATGAGCGCCTTTCCTTGTGTTTTTGTGATGCCAGCCAGTATTCAAAATTGCACTGCTGCAATTTTTCTGTTATGATAATCAGCAATTTTTTTTCAAACAAAAGATTTTTTTTAATCCAATACGGAATTCGATACAAGTGGTAATCTGCTTCCTTTGTAGCCTGTAAAATCTGGTCTGTGCCGGCTCAAACCAGCACAATCTCTTGTGGCCAAGCCTTCTGCTGTGACTGAAATCGAAACTATTCCGTGTAGTGTTCGTGTGTGAAAAATGCGTGCGCATTTGCTGCTTTGTGTGTGGCATCTGTGTGTGCGTGTGTTGCATGCAGGGGAAACAGAAAGAAAAAATGTGCAATGGTAGCCTACCACATTATTAAAAAAAACAAGTGATAGTGCCAATTCAGTCTCTGTCCGCATACAGATAACGAATAACTGCCGAACTCTATTAAATCGTCCTTTAGCCATTATCGCAGGGCCAACACGCCATTTTCAGAACTTATGACGATTCCCCATTTACTTAGCTATAAATCCTTGCCATGTAACCAACAGATTTGTGACTGGTAATGATCTGCTCAGCCAGGGCTATATGAAATGATCCTGACCTCTTTCAGATCGTCAGGAATTAAATTGACCGACTTGCCCCGGCCCCCACCATCTTTTCCCCTCTCCTATCAACGTTGTCTCGTTAGATAAAAAAAACCCTGAAGTTCCGAGTACTCCACTCACAGCAAGACCAAGACAAGTATTATCTCCAGAAGTTTTTAAATGAAAATGAGGTAAATATGGCTCCTGGGAGAAAAAGGGCAAATGTATATCATCTATATACTTTGCTTTTGCCCCCAGCATAAACTGGCTTTGTGTGCGCTTCAAACATACAATTATAATTTTTCACATCAGACATTACTGTTGCTAATTAATACTGTGTTTTCACAGTTAAATAATTTATAGTGTATGTGTTAAACATATTAAGGTATGAGTTCTAGATTTTTTGTTTTTTTAGCAAGAGAATATGAGAGGAAAAAAGAACACTAATATACAAAAAGGAACATGTCACCTACCTACTATGGCTTAGATTTTTTTTAAGTGCTTTATGACCTTAATTCACAAAGAAAATTAATTTTAGTACAAATGTATTTTATACCTCTTATACCTCTGTCAAATAAAATTAGAAAACTATATACCTTAGGATTGTATTATTATATTATATTATTATATTTCATAATTTACATTATTATGTTAAGTGAACTGAGAATTAAGAATTAAGCTCTGGATAGTGTTAAATGTTATGCATGCATTGATTAAAGTAGCACAATATTTTACTAGTTTTCATTCAGTAAAATAATGACATAATATAAAACCATATAAAATAAATTTGATAATTACTGCCAATTTTAACAACTTTTAAAAAGCTAATTACAACAATAAAAAAAGCAATTTCCAACATTTATAATATACATGTATAACATCATTCCATAATATTAATGCCACTAATACATTTTTATTATTTGAACATTCTTCTCTGAGATATTTCATTTCTAGATTCATAAATATTACTTTTAAAAATCTTTGGATCCATTTTTAATGAAAGGGAAACAAAATCAAATTAAATTAAATGTGATAACTTTTTCACCTTTTCCTTGAAAAGCTGATTCTGATGGAACCCGTCAGTGTCTCAAACACGACATTTCTGACAGCAAATCTCCTTCCAACTTCTGCATAAAATGTCAGAATCACTTTTGTGTCTTGCTAATTTGCCCAGAATATGCATATCAGTTACACATCTTGGCTCGTGATACATATGTTTCTAAGATGTGTAGTTCATGGGTTATCATTGAAATGGTAATAGGCAAACGTAAAAAAAACAAAAAAAAACAGACAATTTTATTGTGTTTTGCTTAGCCATGAATCATCTAAATATACTCCCATAAAGCACTGAGGGACCAAATGTGCCAATACACATTTGAGTATTCATCTTTTTTCCTTTTTGAGTGTGCATGTTTGAAAATGCAAAGTATTTATTTGCATGTGAGAGTTTTTCCTGGGTGTGCCTTGAGAAAGAGTAACCCCTGCACGTAGACAGCCAATTCTAAAGACAATATATAATTAGTCAAAAGACGTCTGGTCACAGTTAAGAGTGGCTGCATATGAGTGGCAGCTGTGCAGGTGAGCAATAGGTAAGCGCATCTTAAATGTTAAAACGCTGTGGGCTGAATCAGTTGATGAATCACGGTTTTGATGCAGCTCTGCATTTATTCAAAACAACTCAGTTTAAAAGAACATGGCATATTTTAGGTAATTAAGATCACAATTCAGGATAATTGTTTTTCTGCTTCAGCGCTACTTTCATAACTAATGTGACTTAATCTTCTGTAGACACTGCTGACAACGAATGGAAATTGTTAATGTGGTCTTGATTTGTTGTTTCTATCTGTCAAATTCAACAGGCTGTTATTTAAACAAAGTCACTAACCACCTCTTAATGAACTATAAACCGATAATAGATCTATAAATAGATAATAGATCTAAAATTTCAAATAGATTGCGATTTTTGGTCAAAGGCTAATATTCAATAATAATTCATATTAAGAGGTTAAATTATAATATATAGAGTATTACACTGCACTAAAATATTTCAAATTTTTGTATCAGATGTCAAAAATATAAGGACCTGTGTCCTTATTTATTTTGAGTATCTGCATTGTGGAGGTTTGTCACACTTGGAGATGAGAGAACATAATTTTGTGTGTGTGTGTGTGTGTGTGTGTGTGTGTGTGTGTGTGTGTGTGTGTGTGTGTGTGTGTTGCTCACAATCTGGCTTTGACCAGACACTGGTCCCATGCCCTGCGCCCACTCACTGGCAGCCCAGCTTTGCATTAAACAGTGTTCCTTCCGCATGACTTGGTGACAATGCTGTGGTTTCAGCTCTCGATGGCCCCTATGAGGGGCCCCCTTCCTAACCCCAGGGGCCAGTCAGCCACCCACACTGGTGTCAGTTGGGCCCCTGATTAGTGCCTCACCTGGCTCTCTGAGGAGCTGGCGTCATCCCCCAGGAGCTCGTTGCGCACCTCATCACTGTAGGCAATACGTGACCTTTTCTGCAGAGGGAGGAGGGTGAGGAAGAAGGACAAAAAGAAGAAGAGACGGGAGAAAGAGAAGAGAGAAAAAAGAGAAAACAAGTGGGGGAAAATGGCTTAGTACTGTTGCTGATGCAAAAACACAACAGGCATTCCTTAAGCACGAGAGCCCCCTAATGGAACTCGGTGACAAACTAAGTCATATATTTGCAGGTTGTACTGTACTGTATGTGTGCAAGTGTGTATCTGTGTGTGCACCCTTACAACACATGTACTGACAACAAGCACTTTTGGGTTTGTGCCCATGCCTCCTTCCAAGGTGATCTACTGTACCTAGTGTACTTGTGCCATTGAAGTGGCGGCAAGCAGCCTCCACCCCACCTCACCCCCACCTTGCCCACTTAAACACAAGTTGAGGGATAAAAAACCTCATCTTGTGTGCATGGAGAGGCTGTGGAACAGGGGGACAGGGGAGAGGGCCAGGGAGATGTATTATGAGGAAGTATCACTTGTCAGCGCTAAATCTTTTCTGGGGGCTGTCACTGCTGTCATCCCAGTGCAGTGGCAGGCTCTGTGATAACACCAATGCTGAGACTCAGTAAGGGAATAATTCATCACCCATTGGCGGCCCAACGGATTTGGGGTTGCCTCTCACAAACACACACACACACACACACACACACACACACACACAAACTCTCTCTCACTCTCTCTGTCTAGATAGTCTACAATAAGAGAGAATGCCGTGTCCAAAAAAAAAAAAAACAAACACCCAAAAAGACAAACACCCAGACACACATTTCATACACACTTCAGAGTGTGCCACCTCCGATTGTGGAAGAGTGTTGAGCGTTGTACCACTTGTTTACAGACACCCAAACCATGGAGAAAACAGCCTCTTGGCATGCCCTCTAAACTAAATACACACCAGCAGCAGACAGAAGTGTTTACTAAGCCTCCTTCACTTTCTCTCCCTGCCTTGACAGGGTTTCTAGGTGGGCTGCTGGAGGTGGGCAAAATCAAAGACAAACACTAGCATAGGAATGAAAATATCACTTTTTCTCAACATGAATTCTTTCTGTTTTTCTATATTTACTTACCCCTCGACTCTAAATAAATAAAACATAGGCAGGGAATCAGTGAAGAAACACCAATTACCTGGCAGGGACTTTTTTTCTCAAATACAGCATCCTTTGTTGCAATCTTTCTATTATCAGTAATAGTTTGAAGAAGCTATTGCATTAAGTACTTTGATGCTACCTTCCATAAGAAAAGCACAAACCAAACTTAGAAAAAAAAAAATTCTAACCTCAAGTGTGATGATAACAAGTTCCTTGATTGAAATAACTTTAGAACCAATCACAATCGAACCATCTGATTTTTTTTTTTCTTTTTTGTCTCATAATCTGGAGCACTGAGTGGAAAGTCATGGCTGATGTGATTTGGCTGTTATTATCGTGATGGTGAGGGTCATAGTTCTCTGGAGTAATTACTGACTAGACCGAGGGCCTGATTGACCCAGACCACAAAACCCATTAGATAAAGAGAACACCCAAACAATACGCAACCACAGGGACCTAAGCTAACCACAGAACGCCTACTGTGGGAGAAAGAGAGGATCGGCAGTACAGACTCAAATAAAACGTGCTTCCTCCCCCAAAACAGACATTACACAGGAGCACTATGTCAAAATGTGCTTTTTAAGATGTTTTTACAATTGTGCATTACAACATGAAGCACAGTAACTTAAGTTTGTGATAACTGTTACAATTATATGACAAAAAACTCCAAAACTGAGGTAAACTGGCAGACAACCTACGAATGTATTACACTTGAGTCTTTAAATCTCTCAAGGTAATTAGCTTCCTCAACACATTAAGGGCTAAACAGTTCTCTAAAAAAAAAAAAAAAAAATGGAAATGGGTGATAACCTTTTTTCTTTCTTCTAAAAACATCCAATGATGAAAAGTTAGCAGAAAATGTAAAACTGCTTTTTAAGCGTAAAGTGATCAAATTTAGTCAACATAAAAATTATGCCAATTTTTATGTTGACTTTTAATTTCAATTTTAATGTGAATATTTTTTTAAACTCCCATCTTCTGTGCAAGGGTAAATATGTGCTCAATGTGCTGTCAGGAAATTAAAGCAACTGATTAAAACCAGAAAGACAATAAGCATCAATCTGAAGACAGCATATACGCTCCTCGTGCACACACATATTTTTGCCAGGAAAACATCCACATATTCCATCCAAGTTGAGTTACATCTTAAGCTGCAGTGCAACGTAGGGGGAAAGACGGCTTCAGCAGTAATTGAGATTAGGAAGCCGAGGAGAAGCACTGTTTTGAATTTTTAGGATTACGTCGCCTTCTAACCATATGAAGGTTTTTTTTTCGTATTTCTAAATAGCAGTTTGTTACAGATGAATGTATGAAGCATATCTGCAATGGGAACAGTGTAGATAACAAAGAAAGTATAAAGAATTGAAAATGTCACTGAAATGAAAGTGCTGCCGTTACTTCCCCTGTACAGTATACACACATTTCTGATTCCCCCTCTGGAAAACAACATATTCCTGAGTGATAACTGCCTTCCCAATTGAGGTAAAACATAAGCAGCTGGGCAATTTCAGCTGCTTAATGCAGCAACAGTTTTGGATTATAAATTAGGATATTTTCTAAGTGACGACAGGATCACTCTTGAGGTCAGGAAGGCATATATCAGCTACCTGTTCTATAGTAAAATCTATAAAGACAATGCAAAGAAACTCTCATTCCTGTTAGAGCATGTGAAGACTGAGCTCTGCATCTTAAGATGAAACCAACTAATCAGGAATTGTAATCTAAAAAAGAATGAGCGCTTTCAGAAGATACCTTATTGCTCAGGAAAAAAGAAGTGTTTTTTTTTTTATCCTTTTGAAAGGTCCGTCTTTTGTCACTTTTTAAATTTTGGGTGAGAATTTGCTTCTATTCCCAGAAGCACACAAGAAAAGTACAAAGGTACATCTTAACTTTATGCAAAGCGGCCTGCCTTTAAGACTCTACACATCCTGTCAAATGCAGCAATGGAGGTGCTGGTGTCCTGTCAAAAACAGCCGTTTTACCTCTGCTGACACAGAGAGCAGACAATAAAAACTGATTTGTCTTTACTCATCAAAATGTAATTACATATGCATGCATAACAATACATATCAGATATGCTAATAAGTTTGGCATAATCCTTTGAGAGGCAAATGATATTTAATTATAACAAATACATGGATCCTTCCTTCTTATGTGCAATTTCTTTTTACTATTTGGGCAAGTGAGCACATATCTTCTTAATAAACATGATGAGCTTTAAGTTCCTCTATAGTCCAAAAAGGAGAAAGTTCATCTTAACAGTAAGTAGTAATAACAGTTACCTTTTCCCATTTCAATCAGTTAACAATTGTGGTACTGTAATGTAAAAAAAAAAAGTTGAATATGTACAAAAAAATTACAATAACAAAAATCAAATAAACAGAGAGACATATACACATTTTAATGCCCTCCAACTCTCCTCCTTGCTTTTTGCCCAGTGCAATGAGTGACACCAGGACAAGCACAAATAATTGTGGCGCCTGGACAGCTCAAAAATGTAAACAGTTCATTAGATGGGAAATAAAAGGCGTAAAAATACCCAGGGGCGGAGTGTAATGAGGGGCCCTGAAGTTCCTCTGCAGACGCTTTTCCCTCCACTCTCCCAAGATTTTCCTTTTTGCCTTGCACACATGGCTGGTGGCATAGCATGAAGAGTAATTAACCATATTCAATTTACAATTTTCTGTTCTATTACAGGCTTTTTTACCAGTAGGAAAGCGGCATTTCCAAATTCAGACTTAGACTCTTATGTCCAGCTCCATGTGCTTGTATGAAACTGGCAGTCAACCTTTTATTTTTGTAACAATCATAGCTGCTCTATGTATTGGAAAACATACAAAAACCACCACTTTAAAAATAACTTTCAGGTGGGCAAAAGACATACACAAACACAACATAAATATTTTGTAAAAACTGAAAAATACAAAAGTCTAAAGTCAGCACTGAAATGACAATAAAGAGGGGTAATAAAATGTCTCTGTGTTCATAAGAATGTGTGCTAAACTCAAAGGTTATCTATATCACTTCCTTTCCTCCCCCTGCTGTGATATTTTCCCAGGTGATGTGTGGACCGGTGCCAGCAGGGCCCACTCTGGTTCCCCCCACAAGTGGGGGCAGAGGTGGATTGATGCGGCATGGCGTTAAAAGGAAGCTGAGACCTTTAAGCAGGCACAAGTATCACAACACCATCTTAAATAATGCATCTCTGCTTGGCAGGGGTTCAACACACACACACACACACACGCCCATCTAACCAGCTCAGAGAAAAAGAAACACACACACACACACACACAAATTGTTGAGCAGCATTGTCTTCCCTCCTTTAACACAAATTAGGAGAGTTTGTTCAATTAAGCAAGTTCTCTTTTGCATTTTAATGCACGTGATATATCAGACAAAGGCAAGCAGCTACAACTGGGATTGTCAAGGGAGGGTGTCATTTGTGCTTTTGTTTTACTGTGGTCTTTGGTGCCATCAAATCTTCTCTCTGTTGTGTGCGTTTGTGTGGGTGAATAAGATGTGCACAAGAGGCTGCTGCATGTATGACAGAGGCTTCCATGAGTCTTTGCATCTCAGGGAAACCTCCATCACAGGACAACATATGTGAGCGTTAGCCCGGTGTGTGTTCTCTCCCCTAACAGAAGTGCAGTAGTGGTAGAGAAGCAGAAGCTTTAGATAACAGCATGGGGCCTCTCATTAGCTCACAGGTTGGTTACTTTGGTGGTCTATATGCGCACGGCATTGTGTTCCACTTCCATTAAAAAAATTTGATGAAGTCAAAGTGGTTGTTGAAAACATAAATAAAGGTGATAAAAGAATGAACCGTGGAATGGTAATAAATGAGTCTGCAACATGTCTAAACCGGTATGGTGAGAGGAGGCTTTTACAGTGCATCAGCAGCAAAAAGATCTTATGTCTTTATTAGTTTGATGCTAGTTCCTCTTTTTATATTATATCATTGAATCTATCCAATTTTATCTTATACCAAACAAGATTTTGTCTCTGGGGGAAAATATGTGGCTGTATGCCAGTGGAACTGCACACTGTTCTGTAAGGGGCCATGTTTGTACCTCTGTGATACCTCTGTGGTGTATTTCCCTGTCAAAGTCATTTCTATTGCTAAGTACAGCCGAGATCAGTCAATAAGCCTAACGACTGTACCCACAAAGCAAGAGGCCGGGAGACGGCAAGAGAAGAGAGGAGGGGGGAAGGATTGCAAGTGAACTCCAAACAAAAGAGAAAATTCAAGAAGGGATTTGATTGAAGAAGCGCCATATACTTTTTGAAGGCCGAGGGATCATCTCTCAGTGGTTATTTCTTTAAGGCATGAGGGCCCGATTAAACCCAATATTAAAATATGGACATGTTCTAATAAAAAATCAAAGGCCCCGTTTCCTCTCCCACCCCACTACCCCCATCCATTCTGTCAGGTTTTTTGACCTAACCCATGGTTGGGTAGGAGGGGACAGAAAGAAAGGCATTAAGTATGAAAAGAAAGATGGAAAGAAGAGCGAGAGAGGAAAAGAAAGAAGATGAGGAAAGAGGGAGGGTTATAAAGATAAGGGACCTAGGTGCTGTTGGTGCAAAACAGAGACAGACACCACTGGTTGAAGAAGTAAATCAATAGAGCAGAGCCGTCAGGGACGCGGGCAGCCAGGGCATGGAGAGAGGAGAGGAGAGGGGGCACGAGCACAGAAGCCCGGGCTCCGATCACAACGCTGGCTTCTGGCGTGCAGTGGGGAATAAAGTGGGCCTCCCCGGGTCAGCACCAGAGAAAAAGGTGAGATTAGAGGAAAGTGGAGGAGGGATTTTCAGAGTGAAGGCAAGAGAGGTAGGTGATGGAGGATGACGAGGAGAAAGAGGGTGTGGAGGGTGGGGGGTTAGGGGATGTACACTGCAAAGGATACCTGGCTAGCCAGGGACCAACCGGCCCATTAGCCTGTGGCTACCTACATATGGTTCACTGAACCCTCTGCTGAGAAGAGATCCTCTCATATCAGTTTTCCCATCTTTTTTAAAGAAAGAAATACCTTCACTTTTAACCCTTCCTCTGCCTTGGAAGGAGGCTCACTCCTGACCTCAATTTCCAATTCATTTTTGTTTGATGTCTATTCTTGGAGTGTTATCTAAAATTGAAAAATGTAATAAAAAAAAAACCTAGACAAAGGGAGAGGAGTCGGGTCTGCTGAGCATGTGCATGTATGCGTCCGTCAGTGGACATGCACAGAAAAGACTATCTCCTTCAGTGCTTTGCCTTTTCTTGAAATGTGACCATTGTTGGTACTGAATAGCCAGCTCATTAGCATAAAAATACAGAAGCACACATAGGGACTTAGCCAGATCATTATCTCTATATATTTATGTACACTTTGTTATTTCACTAGCCACAACACATTCAAATGCTGATGAGACCAATAAGGCCTCCTTCCAAAGCCCTTCCAACATGTGCCCTCCTGAACATCCCGACGCACTCATCAGTTTCCTGGGAGTCAGGAAGTTTTGTACTGCAATTGACGACAGCAGTTCAAAAATGATGAGAAACAGAGCTATAGAGAATATATGCTTACACCTCTTTAGTGCATTTAGAAATCAATAATCATATTCAAGCCCAAAATAAACACTAGAGTTGAATAACTGACAAAACCATTTGCTGTTCATTTTTCAAAAAAACAAAAAACAAAACAGAAAATATAAAAGCACCACTGGAAAGTTAAATACTACATAAATAACTATTTAATGAGCAAACTGGTAAACTGTAATTTTTAGTAGGAGACTGGGATATATGACCACTTGATGCAAGCAGTTAAAGCAAAGAACGCATTATGTGAAACATTATGTCTGAAAAAAATGCACAAAAGAAAAAAGCTCAACAGTACAGAACAAACAAGTGTTCTGTGTTGATGATGGGAACAAAACTAAAGAGTTTAGTCTCACTGCAGGAGTAGGCTGATGCTCTAATGGTGGCCAACCTCTGGGATAATTGAAAAAAAAAAAAAAAGCCCTTAATTCGTCTTCCACAATGTAATTCTGATCAAGGCCACAGCCAGATTCCACTGCAGGCTTCAAAAAACAAAATAGTTGGTCGCTGAGAGCAAAAGCGCCTTCCCTTTCTTTCTGGCACACTCCCTCATTAGAAACACTTAGGATGAGAAGAGGAAACAAGTTTAATTGTGTGTGTGTGTATGTGCATGTTTGTGAGAAGGCAGTATGAGCAGGGGTTAAAATGTGTAAACATTGCGTTAACTATGAAGAAACACCAGTAGAGATGCAATGTAAAGAGTTCTTCCTTTATTTACCCCTTTCTTCAATCTCGCCTTCTCTGAGGCTGACTTATTAAAAAGCAAATCCAGATGCCTAAAATACAGAAGAAAAACACAAACCCAAAGATTCATAATATATTTCATAAATACTTCATGAATCTCCTCACCATACTTAAGCCAGACTGGCAAAAAAAGAAAACACTGTCACCTATTCTAGTACCCGCTTGTCAGCACATCACTAGGGAGTGGGTGTCACATGTCACTTCTGGTTTACACTGCTGCGTGGGACAGGCTCGGTGCACAGAAACTGGGGGTAGGACAGAAAGAAGAACAGAAAGAAAAGTGAAGGGGAGGTGGAAAGGGGAGTAAAAAGAGGGAGGGAGGGGGTGTTATCATATCATCGCCCCATGTCTTTATATTTTCCCCCCTTATTATCTTTGGCCCCCACTCACTGCAGTCACTCAATCACACAAGCCCTGAGGACAGCGAGGGGACCTGGGAGGGCCTTCGCTTCATGACAGACTCAGCCAGACAAGCGTCTGAAAGCTATACTGATCGCTGTCAGAGGAAGTACGGCGACTTTGGAGGGGCCAGGAGAGATAAGCAAGAGAGGAAATGATCGCGGGGAAGGATAACGGCCGAATTTGCACACTGCCAAACAAAACCTGTGCTCCAGGCATAATGCAGACACCCCATCCATACTGACAAGTGTTAACATAAATAGACAGAGATGGAGTAGGGGGTGATCTGCTTACAAATTACAGGCTTTGGGATTTCTGCGAGTCAACTACAGACAAGAACTCAACATGTTAGTGACCGTAAAAATCATAAGGATGACAGTGAAGCACATGACCCCAATTTTATTCCCACTTCTCTGTGTAGGATATTCAGCTTAAAGCTATAAATTTGTTGGAAGTTTAATATGAGGTTTAGTCAAAATAAGACTTTAAGGACTTGCTGCTTTTCCAGCATGGTTTTAGTCCCTTCTCTGGCTAACTTTTGAATTAGACTATTAACTTAACTACAGTAGTAGGAGTCAAAACCATTATTTGCCAATAAAAGCATTTTAGCTAGACTCATCAGTTATCAACTTTATCAAGTATAAAACTTATTTGGAATCAAAATGACAATTACTAGTTAATGATTATTCACTGTGAAGGAATTACTGATTTCATGGGAAATTAGCATATCAGTGGAGAACAACCAGCACATTTCAGTGCAGCTGAATAGAAACCAGTGTTATAGTTGATAATTTAAAAAATGTAAAATATTCATGCAATTTAATCACAAAGAAGTAACAAAAAGAATGAACAAACTACTGCACATGTGGCATTCTGATGTTTGTTCTTTCAGATAACTAAATATGAACACAACACTTCTGCACAGCACGTTTTGTCCTTCTTGTGACACTGTCCTTCAACCCATATTTGACCCGCTGCTGCCATTACGCCATCAAACTCATAAAAAAATAGTATAAACATGAGTAACAAAAGACTAATACACAAATGAATCACATCTTCGTGTCCATAAAGAAGACATGGTAATGCCTCCAACACCACAAATCCTCAAAGGGCTTGAGGAAGCCATACTGTGCACAACAACTTCCAAATGAAACCTATGATTCATAAGCAGAAAAGAAGATCTATTTGTTTACATCTAAAACCTGCAATCAGCACAGAGGAAACATAGGAGTAGGAATCCCTGTCAATGGAGGGAATCCTTTCATAATTGGTTAGAAATTATTAGACTTTGGTGTCATTGATGGGTTGTTAAGCAACAAACCATGAAAAGAGTCAAGCTGCCTTTGCCTCTCAGTGCTCAATAAGAACAAGTAAACCAAAACAACCTAAGGCGATTTAAAGTGTCTGACATCCGACTAACGTTGGTCTGTCATGTTGTCACCAAAATGAGGACAGGAGAGGCAAACAACAAGATGGATTACAACAAGAGCAATTTATAATCACTACTAGTGTGGGAAGTACAGAGGTCCTAAAATCTCCCAGCAAAATTTAAATCTCAACATAATTATCAGCATCTGGTTTTAAAAAACTGACATTTATGATGTCGGAGCTTCTTAAGACCAATACATAACTTTGTGAGATATGACTTTGAAAACTCTTATTTCTTTTTAGGTTGCTAATTGTGCCAAATACGGTGAGTTTATGACCACTGTCTACTAAAGTTAGACGTCCTCCACAACCTTGAATTGTCCATAGCCACCAATTTAAAAAAAAAATCTGAAAAAACAAGAGCACCCTCAACTTCATCTATTAGGCTTGGTTATATTTGAGAGGTGTGCTCCAAAAACACACCAAGGTATTAGTATGAGAAAACAATGAAAAACAGTTCAAATACTAAACTCGAACACAGAGCAGAGAAAAACCATTCACATAGAGACAAAGCCTTATTTTTATATGACAAAAACTCTAGAAAATGTTAATTCATTGACAGTGATAAACTGACCATGGATGACCCTCAGATGTGGAGGTAACAAATGGCTCTGGGGTTTTGCAAACAGAAAAAACACGGCTTATGGAAAACTTGGTAACTCAAACATGTAGCTGAAAACTATGTGTCATAAAGTCAGGAGTCATTCATTAGCTCTTGGACAACAAATCAATTTATTCTGATAACAAGAGACCAAATAAAAATCTTGAGTTACAGCAGTTTGCCTTGGCCTCACCTGAGGTATATGTTCATATCTGACACACATCTGATTTGATCATTAACTGATCTTTTTTTGTATTTCCACACTAAACCATTTTTCTATATTCACACATTTTGCTAAAAAAGTTCCAACGGGCCATTTCATTAAACACAGCACCCAGTGTTAACCCCAGATGAAAGTTACATTTCATTTCTCTATAACCACTTATGAAACTGATACATCCAGCTGGACAAAAAGAGTAATAAAAAATGAAATCAATACCAACAGATTCTTTTTACCTTGGAGTACATGGCCAATAAACTATTCAATAGTTCAAGGTTGGCTGACTCTTTGGAAATGCATTAATTATCTCCCTGGGAGGACACTAGGAGGCATTCCAGCTAATGGTTTTTATTAAAGAAACAGGCAGTGCAGACATCCCACTTGACCGTGACTGTAACTCAAATACAAGACTCCAATAGACAATTAGGGAGGAACAGCTGTATCCCTGTGACAGCTGGGCTTGTGATTTAATATTAAAAAACCAAGCAGGAACAGCTATATCACTACACATAACGGAATAAATGGCACTAAGTAAGAGACAGAAAAATAATAATTCAATCAGAATTTCAAACCTGACTGAACAGGCTTCATTTAAAATTAAGTACTATATTTCAAGTAAATCAAAATTATACTTCGTAAAGTACAACAAGTTCATGATCCTTGATGAAATAGTATACAGCATATTATGATGGATCAACAATAGCTTTCTATTCAGGCAAAACTGGGGTGGGTCTAAAAAATAAATACCACTAGACTATGAAAAACTAAATAAATAAGATGCCTTGAATATTACTGACACCCATTCACTCTTAATGACATGAATAATGTGGAGTATTCAACAATAAAACCTTTCAGAGTTTGATATTTAATTAATACCAATTAACTTCCTCATATTCAAGAATGCTTGAACACAACACCTCTGACATTTGGACCAGAATAGTTTTTGCTACAATCTAAAGTCACCTCCTTTATGACAATGTAGAGAAGTGAAATATTAGCATGAACGGGTTAAAAAGATTAGTTAGGAGAGGAGATGAGAGTTATAGCACGAGATGTTTACAAAACTCACACTTTAAAAAGAGTCCACTTTACTAACAAGGTACTATTTTAATCATATCAGGTTTTGCTTCTTAACTTTCGAAACATAACTATTCAGAGAGAAACTAACAGAACCACAAAGTTATTAAATGTGTTTTTACCACAAGGACGTTTTTTGTACCATTATTTCTAATCTATATTACACAGCATAAAGGATGAGGTCAGGCAGAGTAATAAGTGGAAGGATTTATCATAGCTACTGAAATCCTATATCAGAAAGGCAAGGTAATTGGTAAATGTGCCCAATATTGTCCCTGTCATGTACCATAAGTAGAAGGAAATTCTTGGAGCAACAACGCCATCTGCTGCAAAGAGGGGTCAACTACAGTGCTGATGAAACATTTTCAAGTCACCACCAAACACTGGATATTTAAAATTTGTTCTAGAAAAATATGATGCAGATTTTAAGATTAACATATTAAATTTAGGATTATTAAACCTATTCAAAACAGCTTAGTAAACTGTGTGGCTAATGACATTTCTTATTAAAATTCAACTAACATATTAACAAAAGCTGGGAGGCTGGTGGTCATTTCATTTCTGACCAATGATATGATGATATCAGGGCTGCAACTTATTTCATTATTGATTTGCCTGCTGATTATTTTCTTGATTCGTTGATTGTTTGGCCTATAAAACAGTGAAAGATGCCCAGCACACTCCCCTAAAGCCCAAGGAGATCTTATCAAACTGTTTTGTCCAAGCAGCACTCCAAAATTTAAAAGGTATTCGATTTACTATCACATACAGCAAGACAAAGAGAAGCAGCAAATCTCACAACGAAAAAGCTGGGACTGAATAATTATCAAAATGGTTGCTAATTATCTTTTCTGTTGGCCAGTTAATGAACTAACTGACATTGTTTCAGACTCTTTTAAGAGTCAGTTAAACAATGTTAACTGTATGTTCCCTGAATGTTGCGTTACATTGAAAATATTCCTATTGATTTCTATTTATTGAACACAGACATAACAACAGGAAACAGCTTTGAAAAGAGCAAGAAAAGATGGGCTTTGTACTGATATGTACTGACAATATAAAAGACACCACCAACCAAGAGTTTTCAGGACTGAGAAAAAAAAAAAAATCAACTCTAAATAAATCTGTGAGACAATGTTTATGACAGCTTATGGCTGACATCTCATCGTGCCCATGTATTGACAGTTAGTATGGTATATAACTCGAGTCACATCCTCAAAACTGGTTTGTGTTTTATGGGACAGAGCAGACATCTGCCAGCCCCCATGTTTCCCATTGGGATGGACCAAACATGGCCCTTTGAAGAGGGTGGCTCTGTATACTTATCGATTTCATCAAATTAACCTTATGTCAGGCCTCTTCTTTGCTTGATCAAAGTCACTGTTAAGAGCTATGCCATGACTTAAACAAGCCATTTTCATCAAAAGGGATTTTCATTGTCCTTTTGAAATTTTTTTCCCCACACACACACTGACTTACACTTTTTTTTGGTCAGGCTCCCATGCACTTTCACTGTTACAATGTCTGTGTGTCCTGGACCAGAACCTTTAAGACCCCAACTGTAATGTCTGCCACTATTATCACAGTGAAGCTGTCAGGACAGCAACAAAGCTACGGCTCATATATACACCTTTGGGATGCCCGTTTGATAAGTTGTCTTCCCAGATGAAATAACTGGGTTGCTAAGGTCGACTCGGGTCTTGCCTGAAAAGGAGCAAGAATGAGGTCTCAAGCTGGCACACCGGTGGTAGGAAGACTTCAAGCCATGAGTGAACAGGAGGATGAGAGAGCAGGTTAAGGGGGAGACACCCGTGGGAGGCCAGTAGGGGGTGGAGTGGTGGGAGTTTGAGTAGTGAGGGAGTGGAAAGGCCTTGATATCCACGAAAGGCACAACAAAGCCAGAGCTTTTTACATTAAAAAGACAGGAGATTGCCTTTTTTCTACTAGACGCCTTTTGAGCTAAGTGCCATGTCCTTTCTAGGCCTGCAGGAAGTGAGAGCTGAGCTTAGCTATAGCATCTGGCACATCTGAGGGGGCTGAAGTTCTGGACTTTTGGATACTTGCATCAGATTTACAAGAGACCAGTTGTTCTTGATGTTACTGGGTGAGGTGGGTGATCCTGGTTTAAATGTACATGGCTCTGACCCCACCGCACACAGCGGTGTGAAAATAAAAAGTACTGGCAAACTGGGCAGTCAGATTAAAGCAGGCCAATATTCTATTCACTACTGGATCTGACTGCTACCCTCTGCTTAGCAGTTAAGTATTATGGACCTTGATAAATAAAACTTACATAAGTAGTGACAAAAAGGTAAGAATTTAGATGCAGTTATGTTCTGTTTATGTAAGGGTGGAGGAATATTGACCTTTTCACACAGATTTTCCCTCATATGCCCCTAAGACAGGCATTAACATGCAAGTCATGAAAATCAGCACCAATATCAGCCACAGCAGGTGTTAACTGTTTGTGCAAGTGTGGGGAGATGAAAAGTTAAAGATGAATCATCAACCTGTTGCGTGTAATTGGCTGTTATGGTGAGGAAAGCAAACTGTCTAAGAACAGAGATCTCCTCTGTGATCTCAGCGGTGAGCTCACAGATTACATGACATCTCCATCCAAATGGGCTGTTTATACATGTTTATTACTTGCTTGCTCTGCATTTGCAATAGTGATGGATTCAGGGGAAAATGTTATGTTTCTAAAATGTATTCAATATAGGTTTGAAAAAGCATATATCATTCGAAATGCCTCGTTAGTAATACTGTATATTGCTAATTCAATTTTCTTCCATTTCATTTGGAACAAAGACAAAACATCTTTGACTTGCAATTGTCAGAATCAGAATCAGAATCAGAATCTGCTTTATTGGCCAGGTGTGTTGGACACACGAGGAATTTGACTCAGGTACATCGGCTCTCAATGTGCAAACAGCAAACCAGCATAAGGCTGTGTAATATAACAAAAATAAGCAGTATTTACAAGCAACAGAAAGTGCAAACAATGCAGAATAAGCAGTAAGGACAGACAGTAACAATGCAGACAACAAAGGAATGTTCTTTGTAATGAGAAAAGTAGGGATAAAAATAGAGTAATTAAAGCAGAGTACTAGAGACCTGTACGAGTCTGTATAATCTGTACAATGTATATATTTACAGATTCTTGTGACTAGATTCTCTCTACTCTGAAGACAAGCATAAAAATGTGGATTTAATAAATAGTTTTGCAGTGATTACAACTTCCTGAGATCCCTTTTCTTAAAGCATTAGCTGCCAATAAATACTCATTCAATAAATACTCTATCAAAGTAAAGAAAATGTTTGAGAAAAGCTCACAATCAGTTCATTTTGAGGTCTTCAGAAAAGTTTGTTGATTATTTTGCCAAAATAATGTGGTATCAAAACCACACTGGAACCATAGTAACAAGGTTAATGTTGCACCAATGCCAGGTAAGCCTATTGATTTAAAGTTCAAATTTGATTTTTGTTTTTCCAACTCATTCTGAAGTTGTAGATTCATTTCACATCACACCTGATTTGTCGAATAACTTATCTGCTCTTGAGCTAAAGGTCAGTTTACTCTACAGGTATATTATCATATTGTGATAAACAACAGAAATCAAAAACAGATAAGAACAAAAAATGAAGATATCATAAAAGATACTTTTTTCCAAAGTAAAGATCAGAATATAAATAATGAATTAAAGATACTTTTACAGCATAAGGGCAATGAGAAACGATACTAAAAGAAATAAAACAAGCAACTGATTGATTTGCACTGGATAATAACAGTACTTATTTCTATAACATTACTGACTAAGTGAACTACCTTGAACTACCAACAATATGGACTAAAAGCAAGTGAGCCAAAAGACTGGGCTGTTCACTAAGCTTTGATAGATTCTAGAGATCAAGTCGAGACGTACCGTGAGTTATGAATTACTAAACAAGGCCAGATTCAGCAGCACAACACAAACACACACAACCTTTTCTCGACAGGCACTTGCAAGTTCAAATACTAATCCTGAAATACCTCAGTGGTACATCCACTGACAGAGGACTGATCGTGTGTGTGTGTGTGTGTGTGTGTGTGTGTGTGTGTGTGTGTGTGTGAGTGAGTGAGTGAGAGAAGAGAGAGAGACGGGATGAAAACAATGGAGTCACATAACGTCCACAAATGATTTCTGAAAATGATAAATAAACCAAAAAGTAAGGGAACCCTTTGGAATTACCTGCATTTCTGTATAAATTTACCTTAAATTCGGATCAGAGCTTCATCAGGGTTACAAAGGTGAGCAAATTAATAACATTAATAATGTAATTACCTGTTCGTGTTGATACTGAATACATTGTTCTGACATTGACCGTGTAGGCTGGAAAAAGTACGAGAACCTCTAGGCTAATGACAGTAACAAAAGCTACATGGAGCCAGGAGTTCAGGCAACGAGGTAAGATTGGAGGTGTGGGTGACAGCTGTGTTGACTTACAGAAAACACTGATTTTGCTAATCACAAGAAACATGCACCAACATGAACTATGCCTTGCAAAATAATACATCTCAGATTATTTAAAAGCAAAAGTTGACTTGCATAAAGTTGGAAAGAGTTACAAAGTATTCTCAAAATGTTTAGATATTCATTAGTCCACACATGGAGATGATTTAATACCGCACCTACTCTCCCTAGAAGCACCCTGCAAAGTTTCCAAAAATACAACACAGAACAATGAATGAGAAGAAGCAGAGAAACAGCTGAAGGCTTAATGGAATCATTGGAGCTGGTTAACATCACTGTTCATGAGTCTACCTTACACCAATCATTGAGCATGGCTGCATGGAGGATGGTGTCCATGGCAGAACATCATTGCTCTCTAAAATAACTATCAAAGTGTGCAAAACAAGCATCTTGATGCTCCACAATATTACTGAGAAAATGTTTTGTGGACTGACGAAAGTAAGGTCAAAATGTTTATGAAGAATACGCAGCACTAAAAAGGACACTGCATGGTGGCTGTCCACCATCTGAAGCTCAGCAGTCCTTGGGTGATAAAGCAGGACAACCATAAACATGGGAGTTAATTTACTACAAAATAACTTCAAACCTTTGACTGTTTAAATACGAGACAGGTTAGCGACTCCCAGAAGTGAAGCCAAAGGTGAATCGATCACCCCCGATGGCTGGTTGCGGTCATAAATCCCACCTCCTCCATGTTAGTAGATGCGACATTAGCCAAACTAAAACCTCAAAGTGCAAATCAAAAAAAAATTTTCCCAGAGGTGATTTTTGTGGTTTTTAGTAGCTATTAACACACTGGTGTGTGAACAAGTGGCCGTTTTTCTGGTAAGTTTGTTTTAAACAAGTTATGTGATGATATAAAAAGAGAAGTATTTCAGTTGATGTGAAAGCTTTGATTGGGGGTCCGATGCCATCGCTCCACTTCTGGTTGCTACTGTGCAGAATCTGATTGCATTCACAATATTTTGGCTTGTTTAATGGATGTGTACAAAAAAGACACAAATGTGTTACCAACTTAAACACATTGCTTTTCTTTAGGGCCATATTTTATGACCAACTAATGCAAAACACCGGGTGACTCCAAGCAACTGATGCATGCATATGTAGCATGTTAACCTGCATTATGGTGTATACAAATACACATTTTGGAAATCAGTCAGTCATAAGAGAAATGTAAATGTTGCACAGTGTAACTAAAATGTTTAAATAAGCATTAACAGAGATTTAAGTGTTTATGTACTTACAAAGTCTTTCTCGAGTTTCTCCATTTCCTGCTTGTAGCTTTTCAGTCTGCTGTTGTACATGGCTCGACTCTGGACAGGGATCTCCCTCACTTCCAGGTCCATCTGCTCCAGCTAAAGTCCAGAGTTAATACAGTTAATTTAACTAACACTTCAAATATATTTACTGCCTAGCTAGCACTTGAAAATCAACTTCATGACTGTAAAATTCTCTGGAATATAAAACCACGTAATGGACAGGAGTACATACAGTTCATTCTGATCCAAATTTACATTATAATGTCAAAGAACTAACCAGTAAGGTGTAACCTGTTTCTAATTATAAATATTTTAAGGCACACTTGATCAGATGCTACAAATCTAGGCCTCTCTATTCTCTTACCATCTACATATTTCTGTAAATACTGCATTGCTACTGCAAGTCTCACAAAAAGTTATTCTCCATGACAAAAATGCTCAAGAAACTGTAAAAACTCCGAAACTTTCTGAAAGGCGTAACTTCAGCAGCATTAACTTTAATATGTTCCAGTGCCGATTTAAAAGAAAATGCCTTCTCACGTCACTCAGTTGTGATCAAAGTTGTGGCAGAGGAAGGCTGTTCTGTAAATAAATACACAATCAAACATGAAACGCCCTTCATTGCAGACATATGCAGGCCCAACAATGTCACAGTGAATGAAATAAAAGTACATTTGATGCATGGCTAGACGGGTCTCTCTGTGGCAGATTTGGAGGAAACTAATCACTGTGACATAACAAGACAACTGCAACAACCATTAGTCTCTGTCAGGTGATTTTGCTCATATTTAAACAGCAACATGAAGATTCCCACCTCAAGATAATGGCTTGAAATGTGTCACTTAAAAGCAGATTACTGGAGAGTAATCAAGTGAGGAGGAAGCCTCTTTTCTGCCATGTGAAGTGTCTGTGTCTGCATGTCATGTCACCACCGGGATAATACAAGTGCTGTTGTCTGATGCCAGTAAAATATATATATGTATATCACACCCTGCCTCTTTCCACAAATTCATTATTTAGGAAATGGGAAGAGGAGAAAATTACTGATCAAAGACATACCAACTCTCTGACTTCTTCAAGCTGTTTGTCGACATTTAGAACCAGCTGTGTCTTCTCCTCTGAAAGGGGGAGAAAAAAAACAGCAACATATTGATCAGCCGACAGAGAAACAGCACTTCATGACAACAACCCAGCTCCCCCGCAATAGGGGGAGAGAGAAGGAAGAGACTGGGAGAAAACAACACATGAGGACACATTTGAAGATATATTTATACATTCTCTCCACACGACGAGCCAACATTTGATGTCTCTTAGTTATTGGCGTCTATGAGGCCTTTGCTGGTTTCTGCAGGGGAGCAGTGAGACACCTTGTGCCAACTCAAAGGGAAGGGAGGTGTCAGCTTTGCTCACTTGCCAGAAGTATGAGTCCCACTCAGAATGACTAACGCACCATTCTACACATCACCCTGTGGCTGCTCTTCCACATTACCCATTGAAACTCATTAGGAACTGCAAGAGTTCCAAAGAAGCATGTAAACTACAGTGCATCCCCATCATTATTTCAGGAAGCAACCTCACCACTTAATTTTTGTTCATATAAGAACTTGTCCTTGTTCTGAAATTAGCTTTTTAGCATAAAAGTGAACCATGTGAAAAAGAGACATTTGGTTGTTCAAGCGATCAAGCATCATTATAATAAGCATCCAAACATATTTAAAAAAAACAGAAGTTATAATAAATGACAAAATGTATTTGACAAAGTACATTTTAGATACAGAAACAGATTAAAAACCAAATCATTGTTCACGACCCACACAGGTAAGGTACAAGGTAAAGCTTCAATGGCAATATCAACGAAGATTTTATGGTTTTGGGCCTGTACAGATGCTGCTTGATTAACTTCTGGTTAGCTCCAATGTACCTTTAAAGCAGGTGAAATAGCACTTTTATTGTTCTTATAACTACATGGAGACAATTAACCATAATAAGTGACAACAGGACCTTAAAAGTCATATATGAAGATAAAATCTTTTTAAAAATCTAACATATTAATTGCTAGAATTTGTTTGAGTTCTTGCAATAATCAATAACACGGCAGACATTTAGACTTGTTTAAAAAACACAGATGTTACCAATAACATTACTGATGGCGCAGGTCCATTGAATTCCACCAGAATATACACTAATGATCATATCAGATAGTATACTTCAACATACAGTACTTTACCACTTTAAGAATATGAGGCGTAAGAGAAAAGATCTGATATTTTTAACTCTTTCTAGCAGGGAGCGGGTCCTCCATCTCTTATGCTCATTGCAATGTGAGAAACAGTGTCCATGAGCAGCAAACTCCAAAAAAAGACTGTTTAGTATGAATATTCTGTGGAGCAAGTATATTTTTGTCTCTTTTTTCAGTTCAATACAGACTAAGACTTCCGTGGTATGGGACATGCAAACTGAGACAATGAACCAGCTAAGTAGAATTCAGCTATCATTTATATCTATGTTTTATCTAACACCCTCCCCCCCTTTCTAAATGTTGTCTTGCTGCCAAGACTCCCAGAAATGTAGCATTATTTGTGCCTGCATTTCTCAGGAGTATATGGTTCACCTCATCAATACTCTCAGACCAAAGCATCACAATTAAATACACAAGAAATAAAAACAAGCCTTACACATATATAGTATAGATGTGGCCTGCATTTCTCCTCTAAGCCGTCCTTTTGCAAGTGTCACTCAAGTCAAGCAAACTGAAGCAAAATGTTGTTTTAAGCATAGCTGTAACTACTAATGTCAGACAACAACTAGTGTCTGCCTAAACAAAGCACAGAAAGGAACTGAAGAAAGCATTTGTCTTTAAAAAGACATTTAATTTTAGTGAATCAGTTTTAGCATCTTTGCGAGACACCAATGTAAATATCAGTATGTCAATATTCTACTACATGAACTGAAAAGAAGTAATCCAAGACAGACTGGGACCAATTTCAGTTTTCTCTGTCAAAACATAGTTATCAGAAAATCTTATTACAGTGACCAAATCAAATATTTCACTTTTTAAATACTTTTACTTGGTATGTCTGTGCAGATTCTCAGTCATCCAGGTCATAATAAACTGAAAAAACTTAGAAAAAATCAACTGGACTAGATTTCTCGGAAAAAAACAGGCTGGGTAAGACATGAGCATCTACTCAAGACAGTATTTGTTGAGACAAACTTATACACAGTCTGTATTGTGCATGAGTGTGTGATCTATCCCATCATCTTTACCTTGTATTCAAAGGGCTATAACTATTACCAATCATTTAAACATCATTGTGCCTATCTATTACTAGCACACTGAACTTAACAGCGTGAATTTTGTGCTTCACATTTACTGCTGTACGAATAAGCAGATTCTGAATGGGACTCGACACCTGCCACCAGGTTGCAGTTTCACTTCATATGGAGACTACAACAAAGTCAAAGCATTCATATGGAGTAACAAATATGGTCTTGACTGAATAAGCACTCTGATTTGAACATGTGAATAGTTATTTGGCTGACATACAACATGAGATCATGTCATTCAGCCTTCATTCCATTTTTTATACCCACATATTAAATGTCACACATGCTAGACCGGGTATTGCAGTCATTTGCAAAAAATAAAACGAAGTCAATCACCATATGGACAATTTATCTGGACAAATTAACCTGACCATGTCTGGGGAGTGTTAAAAAGCACAAGCCAACAAACCTTTTTGACAGGAAACATAGTGATATGTCATAACATGAGAAGCACAGTGAACCAGCATACATAATAGGCTACAAGTACTTTAAGACGTGCACACCCAGGAGGAATGAAGCCACGATTAATATGCTATGACACGTCAGGATGTCTGCTGGGGAAAAACTTTCCTCCACACAGGTTTGGTCTCTTGCTGTAAGGTGGCAGAGCCTACAAGTCTATGTCTGATCATATTCTCATGGAGGTCCATTTTATGTTAACACACCAAACACCGAAAGACACTGTTCTGTCATTCCTTCAGTTTCCCAATAATGCCCAACTATAAAATTAAACTTTGTTGAGTGTGCCACAGAAAATCACTGATACCACTATGAGTTTAGCTCAGTGTGTTCAAATAACATTTGCATTAATAATAAAAGAATTCTTTCCCCAAACGAACAATTAAAGTTATAACGTTACCAAGCAAATAAGCCAGCCAGAAACAAGTGAGGCGTTCTTTTAGACAGCAAGAACACTACAGCTGTTTCATTATTTAGCGTTAGTGTGATAAACACTTTACTAGATGATAACCACCTATAACAGAAGATACAGCGACGAAATAACACAAGAAATGTAACCCAGTTAAGCTACAGCTTCTACCGTGAGACTAGCGAACTAGCTCGATTCCAGTTAATGAACATAACTGTCTTACCTCCACTAATTTTGGGAATTCTGCCAATTTTGTTAGTTATATCTGCTGTAATTGTTCCAAAATCTTGCTCGTAGGTTTCAAAGTCGGAAGACATTTTGACGTTTAAGTATAAAACAGGTGGCTTTCTGGTTGACAGTTAGCTCAGACTAATAACAACAGGGCTCCAAAGAAGTCACTTCCTTGAGTCGCAGTATAATATGCTCGGCAAGAGACTGCACTGGACCTTGTTTTTGTTTTTATTTTTTCCGACACTGAAAATGCTTCATTTAGTGTATATAAAATATCATTCATGTTTATATTTGCCTAACGAAAATACACGAAGGAATTTTTGCAGCTGTATAAAAGCTGAGTAATAAATTTCTTGGTTTTTAAAGAGTGTCCACAAGCGGTTGACGGTAATAGTTTCTGACAACACGAGGAGGTGTCCTCGGTGTAACAAGAAATTGAAGGGGGAAAAAAACCAAGGAAGTAGCGAGGTTAGTGATTTAAAGTGACAGCTTTTTTCTCCATTCATAGAAATTGTACATATACGTGTACCAGTAAATGTTTGTTATATCTTTAAGGTGCAGTGTTGTCAGTGTTGCCTTTTTGGACATTGTAGCAACAGTTGAGACCGATAGCTAGCTCCTGTAACATTAGCCCTGGCGCTAACACTTAGACCTGTATCAAACATTTTTAGACAACGGTATAATCACCTATCTAGTGTAATTTTTACGAGAAAGGTCTTAGGGGTTTAACTTGTGTATACGACAAACGTTTGCATAATGGTGCGCTGTATTTTATTTCTTGGTGCTAATTAGCTAGCCTGGTATCAGAAGCTTATTAGTCATTGTTGACATTACATTAAATGAGTGCTCGTATAGAATCGCTTCAACTTGTAGCACTAGCCATATTAGTGTGCTGTATGTTTATCGTGTTTAATGTTCCTGCTTTTAGGTAATCATCTACTTGTTCAATTTAGTGCGAAGTCCTGGCTGACAACATTGTATTTATGGCATAAATGACCAATGTATGAAACCTAAACATATATTTAAAAGGAAAAACTATCTATATTACAACAACGATAGCAATGGGAGAAATATAGCACACATGCAGATATTATGTTCACTTAATTTGTATCAGTGAGGGTAGACTAAATATTGGAAACCTTTGTCTGTATAGTACAATACAATTCAGCAGCACTGCAAACTGCTAAGAGTGAGAATCACATGACTGCTGTCAGTGTCAATATTTGACTATTAAACACATCATATGTTCTGAAATGTTGCAGAACTGGTTCTGGTGTTTTTAAAGCGTCTCTCTCTCTTTCTCTCTTTCTCTTAGATGGGGAATTTGAGTCTGACACAAGCGTAGTGTGCTCCAAAGATTAGGAGGAGAGGATGCTGCTCTTCGCCGGGGCAAGGAACAATGGGACACAGAGAGCCCCAGTGACTCAAGACCAGGCCAGTGACTGGGTACTCAGAAGACAAGAAAAAATATGTGCCTCATCTGCACTGCTGACTTTGCAAGATAGCAGAGGAAAAAAATAATACAGTGAAGCTTGTTCAGTACATTTTAGGAACTCAACAGTCAAAATAGTAGAACTAACCTTGTGGTGGGGAAAAAATGAATTTCCTGTCAACTTTTGTGACATTTGAGAGCCTCCATGAAGTTCGAAGATTGTGCCACTGGGGTCCAATCATAGCTCTGTCTGTCATCACTATATGCTCTACCATGGCAATTCTAGACTCCATTATCTGGTACTGGCCGCTAAACACTACAGGAGGCAGCATAAATTTCATCATGCTCATCAACTGGACTGTCCTCATCCTCTACAACTACTTCAATGCCATGTTTGTTGGACCTGGATACATTACTCTTGGCTGGAAACCAGTAAGGATAAAGCCATATTACCCCTTTTACCAGTGTTTGTTTAGGTAGTGAAAAAAGGTTTTGGACCATGGCTGCAAAAGACATAATGCAGAGCAAAACTATAAAACCTATATTAGACTTTTGACTTATTTGTTTATCCCAAAACAGGAGAATCAAGAGGATACCCAGTACCTACAGTACTGCAAAGTGTGCCAAGGGTACAAGGCCCCCAGATCCCACCACTGTCGCAAGTGTAACAGGTAGCTACATTTTTTACCAAAGTAAGAGTGGGGTTTCTCTCACATTAAATGGAAAATAAAAGACTACAGACACAAAACCACTACAGTGAGTCACCAGGCTATTTCCAGTACACCAAGCAGCTCACTCATGCTTGTGCATCATCTATTGCTGTAAAGTGCACACTTTCGGTGCATGTTATTTCTGCTTGTCTGGTGTGGTAAAGTGTGTGTGCGTGTACATTTAAGTTCTTCTAATCATTGCATATTGCAGTAGACAAGAACTGACAAACATGCAGAGCCCTGATAGGTCTGCCAATATGAACTAAGCCTGCGATTTTAATCAGTTATATAATACTCATACACATGGACAATCAGCTTTTACATCAACTGTCTTCTTATCTTGTAGAAAAAGGTGTAACATGGGTTACTGATGAACTTGTCGCTTTATGTCCTCCCAAACCACCAATCAGTTCCCCCAACACTCATCTCCTCTTCCTCTCCTTTCCCAGGTGTGTGATGAAGATGGACCACCACTGCCCCTGGATCAACAACTGCTGTGGCCACCTGAACCACGCCTACTTCACCAGCTTCCTGCTGCTAGCGCCAATGGGCTGCTCACATGCTGCCATCATCTTTATTATGACCATGTACACTCAGCTGTATGAGAGGGTCAGTGGTCTCCTTGCCCCACTGCACATTGTATTTGATGGCTTATTGTTACCACAGCTTTTGTCTAGGCAGAGTTGTCGCATTCATTTTATCATTTGATACTGATGTTACCACATGTCAGGCTGCTTTGTTTTATTTCACTGCAGATATCATTTGGCACTGTGAAGATTGACATGAGTCCTGTGCGTCAGTTCTCACCCCTCATGCCCTTCAGTGTTCCCGCTTTTGCTGCCACACTCTTTGCCTTAGGTTTGGCACTGGGCACCACTATTGCTGTTGGCATGCTTTTCTTCATACAGGTAAGTTTTCATAGTGTTTTGCATTGGGGTTAACAATTTACACAGTGTTAAACTATGAATTATTGTATTTAATTTGATAATTTTAATAATTGTAGCACTACTTTGTGTTGCTGTTGAACTGTGCTACATTGTGCCATCAGGAGTTTCCATTATTTAACCCATGTTCATTCATATAAATGATGGTGTGGGCAAAATAATAGAAACACCCCATCAGTAAAGTTCAACAGCAGCACAAACTACAGTTGAATTAACACCTTTGTCAGACAGTTTGAACAAAGACTGAACATTATCATCTTTATCAAGGGAGGAGTTAGTGCAGGACTGTTGTACTGGGCTCCATTAGTTTTAACCAGATGTGCTTAATAATACACTGTTATCTGGTGCTAAGTTGCTTGTGATACTGACACCATTTGTCCTTAGATGAAAGTCATCTTACGAAATAAGACCTCGATTGAGTCCTGGATCGAGGAAAAGGTCAGAATTACTCTGTGATTTCCAAAAACTTTATTTTATGAGGAAAAATATAAATATTTAAAATGTCACTTTTGTGACCAACATCATTTTACAGGCCCATCTGTAAATGCAGTGTACTTGACACCATACCACGCACCTGATCTTATTGACACACATTACTATCCCATGTCTTTTCCCCTAGGCCAAAGACAGAATACAGCACTACCAAACAGGGGAAGAGTTCATCTTCCCTTATGACCTTGGCAGCCGCTGGCTGAACTTCAAGCAAGTGTTCACATGGTCAGGGATGCCCAAGGGTGATGGCATTGAATGGCCAGTCTACCCCAAGTGTCACCAACACACCTTAACTGTAGGTTCACTTTGTTTGCGTTGCACTGCTGTTTTTGCTCTGTCTGTTACTGTTCTAGTATACACAGTGGAATGTGTTTTTATGTTAATTGATAAATGTATCCTTAATTTGTGGAAACGTTAAAAAATTTGATAAAAGTTGCGTTGCCTGTCGTGGTTTTCCTCTTTCAACAGATTGAGCAGCTGAAGCAGAAAGCTGATAAACAAGTGAGAAGTGTAAGTACCTGCCAAATCTATACTGTGACATCCACATAGCATTGATTTTACACATCATTGTTTAGGTTGGGTAAGAATAACCAGGTATCTTGTATGCCTCAACCAGCAGGTGCAATACCGAGCAGTAGAGAATTATAATGGAGCTTGCTGTCCTCTCAGCAAGGGTCTCCAAACCTTTTTCAGAACCCCTTGCACTGAGGAGCCCAGGATCCCACTCAGCAAAGGGGACACCATCCTGGCCACCCGTGGCACCAAGTAAGTTCATCCACACTGACATGTTTGCAGTCATTGTTTGCCTAGCTGTTGGCTGTGCTCCGGATAAGGATTTAGTGTGGAGACAAAAATATTGGACAAAAGCTATTGTTTTTGACTTTGTGAATTTTCCTAATTAATAAGTTTTCCCCCTTTAGATGGTGGATGTATGGAGACAAAGTTTTGAGCGAGGAGCAAATGACAGGTAAGAATGAAATGACAGATGCTTTTGCTGTGGCTGGAATTCAGTTTTTAAATTCTCTGTA
>NW_018127949.1:2104821-2107931 GCF_001952655.1 Monopterus albus
GCAGGAGAGCGTGTAAGGGGATGGTTTCCAAGGCGATGTGTGGAGAAGTGCCATTATGACACAGCTGTCAGTGATAGTGCCGGCGATAAGAAAGTAAATTAATATATTTTAGCAGACATTATGTGGAGCAGTGGGGTTAAACTGAACAAAAGTTTTCATCCATGCACAACTGAAGATGTCATGCCCGATGCTGCAGGCTCACAATCAACAGTTTCATAGCTGGATTAAAAGGTCACACATTTCAATACCGACTTGACGTTTAAGTCTTACTGAGCACTTTGCTGTGAAATAATGTGTTGAACAGAACTTGAGGAGTTCAGTTTGACTCCTTTGACCAAAAGTGAAACCCAGCAACCTAGTCTTAATGTCCAAGAAATGCCACCAGGCTTTTGTGTGACGTTTACTTGAATCTTTTGTTTTTACTTGTGTTGGTGTCCTTTTTTCTAATTACTGTATGCAATGCCTCTGCCCAGCTAACCCCAGGGCTTCGTCATGCAACTCTTTATACAGTGTGAAGAAAATACTAGGATTCTTTTGATTATTTTTGTAAAAACCAATTATTGGCCTCAAAGTATAAATTAAAAAATTAAAAAAGGTCTTCTCCAAATGTTGTTGTTGTTGTTGTTTGCTTTAGTCTTTGTGAATACTTTCAATTATTGTTTTAATATATAACTACTTGAGTGCCTTTGGCATAATGTAAAAATGATCACCATGATGGGATTACCTCAGCATTGCACTATTTGGTAAGTCATTTGCAAAAAATAAAGGGCATGTAAATTTTTTTGTGAAATTTACATGTATAGAGGCTTCAGATATTCAAACCCTTTCATATTTTGCACTCATAACATTTTTAATTGGAAAATTTCAAAGTTTAAATCTCATTTACAAAAGTAAGTGAACCAACACACATCAAATAAAACAGCCCCAAGACCCAGTGGTCAACATTTTATATTAGAAGCATTATTCTAAGATTTGAATTAGTACACCGCCTTGTATATTTTTAGAATACTTTTAGAACTATTGCTATGAAAAGGTCTTGGATGTTATAAAATATATGAATTAATAAATATATAAAGGTAAAATATTTTTAAAATAATGTATAGGTGCTTTTTTGTAAAATGTCTCTAGATATAAACTAAATTTAGATATTCTGGTTTTTGTGGAAATACTGCAGCCATAAAAACTCTATATGAGAAAACACTCTCTTGTATAAGCTAAGCTGATAAGCATATTTATTTAATGTCTAAATCTTATGCTTTTATCCGTGTTTGTGTAACTATGTTGTAAATCCAGTGTGGTCAATAAAAAAAAAAGACTGTCCGCAATCTTACCTGGCTGCCGCTCTATTGTAGTGAATGACTTGACTACGTGTCCCAAACTTCACTGCAGTTTCCGTAACCAATCACGGTGCAGGTAACGTCATGTGACCATCCAGCACCAGCTCAGTCAGAGTACTAGCGGGTGCGTAGCTATTCTGGAGTAGACAGCTGCTTGTTGAAGGTTGTCAGGACAGTTATCCGTTCAGTAGATATGCCTACTGTTCTACTCCTGAATTACACAGTTCATACGTTATTCACATCGTTTTAGATTTGCTTGACACAGGTAAGCTCATGCTAAATTGCCAGTATACCTAAAGTTACACATACTAGATTGTCAGTTCAGTGTGACTTACTATCGTTCTGTGTATGGGCCGCACCAAATGTTGTTTATGGCGAAATACAGACAGTTCCGTTACTGTTGGGTAACAAGTCAGGGCCATCATCCTTACTTCAGGATTTTAATTTTGAATCTCGTAGGATCACTTTGCAAAGGGTTTTTATTGCAACGTGTAAAAGGCAATGTGATGGTACTACTAGCTAGCTAGCTAGCTACGACTTTGAGTACATAGATAAGCTGACCTCAGCTCTGTCAGCTGCTTCTGCAAAAAACTGACATACTTTTGTATCATATGGCTGTCAAACACCGTGTTGTCCTCTTGAAAGCAGCTAACTAGCGAGAGGAAGTCACGAACTTTCAGCTCTAGTCGCTTATTGTATTACATAGTTATGCTCAAAGCACTTGTTATGTGATTGGTCAGTGTCTGAAAACGCCACTAATGGTATGGTCCCGTGTGGGCGGGATGAGGAATCGTGTAACAATTAGAAGAAGTTTCCCAACACTCTTTACAGTAGATTACCCGGTGACTCCAATTTAACAGACATTTATATGCCACCTCTTAGAAATTACATTCCAGTCATGAATGGTAACGCGCACTGACACTGTATCAGAGGGTTAAAATCTTGTAAAGTCATAGTGTTTACTTGTTACATTGTAACGAATGAGTTGCAACATCAGCAGGAGGGAGCAATTTTAAATAAGCTAGTAAATGATTCCACAGAGCAACCACCAACTGTGCAACTGTAAACATGTGGTAAATATAACGGGCCTACAGAGACACTGCAAGTGTGTTTGTGTGTTTTTATTATAGGCATTCTACATTTAACCTGACTGTAACACGACATATATATTTGCAGGGAAATCGTGTTACAGTCAGGTTAAATGTAGAATGCCTATAATAAAGCATATCTTATAATCTACCAGTTAGGCTAAAAAGAAAAATAGAATGGACACTTCATGTGGATGGCAAAGTAAGAATTTCATTGTACAGGGAAACGCGTTTCCTAACTCTGCATATGACAAATAAACACTTTGACCTTTGACCTTATATGTTTGACTGTGTCCTTCTCTACCATCCCCTTCCAGGGTTTTCCCATCCCCTGGCTGTAATCTCAGACACTGTAAAATCGGTGGATTCCCAGTGATATCAGCCAGTAACATGTCCATGTTCAGCACCGGCATCCTTGTGCTGACATCTCCTCTCCACACCCTCCCTTTGCGTATCACACCAGTCCTCAGCTCAGCTGCTCAACTTGTAGAGCGCACGCTGTACGTACATCTCCATCCCGGGCTGAACCTGGGAAGTGGGAGCCAGCCTCGGCCAGTTTCCATACCACCAGTAATGGACATGTCTACGCTCATTACCCGGCTTTATAGCAACGCAGCAGATATATGTGGACACCTGGATGTTCGTGTTTTACTGACCAATGTACGGGCTCAGTCGGGTGCCACGG
>NW_018127949.1:2108015-2143646 GCF_001952655.1 Monopterus albus
CCAGGTCAGTCCCATCAGGTTACTCAGTGTCTGCAGAAGTACACAGGCGACTGCTACATCTGTAGCCCCAGACTGCAGTCAGTGCTGCTCCACCCACAGCTAATGAGGCTGCAGGATGGTGAGGAAGGGCTAAAGGAGCATGAAGAAAAGCCAGAACCCTTGGAGACTTACAGTGATGTGGTAGTTGGTGGGACATTTGACCGCATGCACGGAGCCCACAAGACACTGCTTGACATCTCCTGCCTGTTAGCCAGTAGAAGGCTCGTTATTGGCGTGTGTGATAAAGTAATGCTGAAAAGTGAGTTGTTCATTTCCAGTATTCCATTTTAGGAATGTGTATAATGTCCTGTACTATATTTTGATGATCTGTTTAATCAATGATGAAAACGCTGGGGACTGACATCTTTTTTTATTCCCGGCTTTAGAAAAAGTGCTAAAGGAGCTGATTGAGCCCTTCTCTCTGCGAGTTCAGAAATTACAGGAGTTCTTGCAAGACACCAAACCCTCACTTCAGGTGGATATTGTACCTCTCGACGACCCCTTTGGAGTGTCTGTGGTTGACCCCCTGCTGGAATGCATTGTGGTTAGCGAGGAGACTAGAAAAGGAGGCGAGGCTGTTAACAAGAAACGCATTGAGAATGTAAGTTAGGAAATTAAAATTATATGAAGCTTTACTTTTATGGATTGCAGGTATTGAATTGCTTTAAAAATGACTTGTTAAAATAAAAATAGAGTGTGAAGAAAGCACAGAAAGCAGTTCATGCTTTAATGCTGAAACAGCAGAGAAACATGTTGTTCCAGATACAGGTAACCCTAGCCTGGGTGCACTTCGCGTCTATTTGTGTTCTCTTCCTCAATTAGGGCCTTCCAGCTCTTGTTCTTCATGAGATCCAGTTGCTTAAGGATTCCCACCACACGGAGACAGAGGAGGAAAAGATCAGCTCTTCCAGTTTACGCTCTCGTCTGCTGGGCACCCTCCTTGCCCCACTTAAAGTAGGTCCTGTCTAAAAGAAGATTACATTTTGATACAGGATAAAAGATTCTAATACATAACACAGTGAGGAAATTCGCAAGTGATTTCTTTAAATGAAATCTTCTGCAGTGAGTATCTTTGAGCAGGCCCCACTTGTTTGTCTCACTTGCCAGGTTTATAGGTCATCTATTATCACTTCAGCCTGTTGACAGACTCACATTTAGTGCTGTGGTATCTTTTTCTTTTCTTTCAAATGAAAATCTAAAGATTTCCAGCATTTTTTTAAACATCCTGCACCTCTGTGTTTCCTGTTTCTTCTGTGATAGGACATGTCCAATCTCCCTCCGCTTCCATATGTGATTGGTCTAACGGGAGGCAGCGGCAGTGGAAAGAGCTCCATCGCCAGGCAGTTGGAGGCTTTGGGTGCAGTCCGCATTGACTGTGACAAGCTGGGCCACGAGGTGTACCAGCCGGGCACAGCAGCCTATCACAGAGTGCTTGAAGAATTTGGGTCAGGTAGGGGAACACCCTGCCTCCTGGATGTGCAATTATATTAGAAGGGTTGGGCTATAGTTAAAACAACCCCTGACTTGATTTTGATGAAGTCTGATGGTTTGACCTCTGGCTTTAAGGTTTTTGATTGGCCCAGTGACCGAATAAGTGTAGTATGAGGTCAAAATGTAACATTTCTAATTTAAAGTCCTACAATTTATTTTCCTCTTCAGTATTTACATCTACATTATGATCTACAATATTCTACATCCATTTAAAAATTATTTGAAATTTTGATGATGATTTCTCACAATGCCCTTAACCCAAAACTAGATGAAATCTTCAAATTCATTTGAAATTGAACACATATATGCAGCGTCGCTATGTCTATCACAAGACCAAATTTCATCCAGCTCTGATCTGGATTCCAGATCGGATGTCTAGTTAAAGTTAATGTTGAAAACCTCATTTAACACTTATTTTCTGCCATAACTTGGTCCATAATAATAGATCCTGAAATGTTCAGTTAAGATGCATAGTATAACTGCCTATCATACCCTAAAAGATGATCCAGATTGAATCTGGATCAATTAATGTTGTCCTGTGAACGTTACACAGTATAAATCCACATGAATTTCAGACGTTTGTTTTTGCCTCTCTTAGATATTCTGAACGAAGACAAGACCATCAACAGACTCGCATTAGGAAAGAAGGTTTTTGGGAACCAGGTAATATGACTAGTATGAATAAGGTGTACATTATAAGATTGCAAGTAACGTGTCAGATTGCACCACTGTTTATGGATAGCTTAGCAAGGATGCTGTTTTTCATACAGGAGCGGTTAAAAGCTCTAACAGACATTGTATGGCCAGAGATTGCATGTCTGGTGAGGAACAGAATCAGCCAAGCCAGAGAAGAAGGTACTATATGGACCTGCATGTAGTAACCTCTAAATAATGTCTAAACTTTCTTATTTTGTTTTCCTGTTTTAACCAGTGTCCTTTAGGTAGGCCAACATACTGATACACAGATAATAAATCAATCAGACTCTCACGTTGTATTAGAAGAGATTTCCCCAGTGTTCATGTAGTGTGTTCATTGCAGGTAAACAGGTTTGTGTGATGGATGCAGCAGTTCTTCTGGAGGCAGGTTGGACAGACATGGTCCATGAGGTCTGGGTCACCATCATCCCAGAGGAGGAGGTAATGTGTTTATACCTGCAGAACTCAACAAGGCAAATGTGGTGTTTCATCAGCCTGATAGACTGTGAGGAAAATGTGTCGGTGTAAACTTGATGACTGCCTCACATCCCATCACAGAAAGGAAAACGTTATTTACTTTATGCTTGATTCAGAGCACTAATGTTCACTCAGTGGTACAACAGTTTCTTGATGCACAGGTGTGTCAAGGATGTGGTGAAGAAAGCTAATGGATAAAAGAACCCTACATTTTAAAGTACTTTAAGTACATTTTTTCACTACATTTAGTTTTTTTTAGCTGTATTACCGATGCATTGCTGTCTGCCCTAGTTTGCTTTTGGACACTACCACAGGGGGGGCCAATGGTGGAAATTCTTCACGCAGTGGTTTTAAAGCCATCAGGAACACCCGGTTAACCTTATCCACCTGTCTCTCCTTGTTTGCCCTCCGCTCTCAGGCAGTGTTAAGGATAACAGAGCGGGACGGTGTGAGCACAGAAGATGCCCTGCGCCGGCTGCAGAACCAGTGGTCCAACGACAAAAAAGTAGAACACGCCAACGTAGTGCTCAGCACACTGTGGGAGCCAGAGGTTACGCAGAAACAGGTCAGACACACATCATCAGTACAGCGTCCATACATCTGCATTACATGGTATAGTTTTTGTGCTAATATTTCCATTGTCCTTTATTTTAAAGTTACTAAAAGCTTGGAATCTCCTTCAGAAGAGAATCAAACAGAGGCCAGAGGGATCGTGGGCAAGTGTGTGTGTCACCCCGTCATCTCAGCTGTGACTGATGTATACAGAACATGTATGTGTCAGGCCCAGGGACAACGACTGACCCAAACGAGGGGACACGACCTTAGAAAGAAGTGAGAGTCGCTTTCAGTGACCCCAACATGCTCTCACATATCTTTGACCAAGACTCAGTGCCTGATTTACTTTCCACTGGTTTTTAAATGCTGTTTTTATTTTTAATATATTTAGTTGAAAAATGAGTGGATGAGGAAAAATGATCTCAAACACTAGATGTTTGTGCGGTGTGCAAGGTGGAATTCCTTTTTGGGAATAATAAAGTGTTATCTTATCCTAAGGAGTGTAGGTCTGTCTTCAACTGAACATTTGTTTTCATTAATGGCATGAATTAAAATCGATACTGTTTAAATAATGATGCTAGCAATCGTAAATTCAAGACTAAAGCATCTTGTTGGCCGATGACACTTTACAAGTTCTGCTTTTTGTAAGTATAATCAATATGAATGTAGCGTAAAAAAAGCATCTAATGCGGAAAAGGTGAGATATTGTATGAAATGCTGTTATTCTCATAAAATTAAATGTCGTTATCTTTGTAGTTTCATAATTTGGGGAATATTTTAACAAATTCTGTACTATTACCTAATGAGGCCTTTTCAGTTACCAAACAAGGAGAATTGCATTGTAGAAATATGTGTAATTAATTAGGACATTTTGTAATATTATCAGTGTAGTTGTCAAGTTGAATGAGGGTAAATTATTAATCTGAACACTATTTAAAAAGTGCAAAAGGTTTAATGTGACTTGTGTGAACAGTGCCTAGCTGAGCCACAGTAGCATGGTATCCTCTTATTTCAGGAAAACAGAACCCTGTGCACTGGTAGTTGTACATCTTAACCCAACATTTAACAGCACAGACTTGGTAAGTGCCCTGGTGACGTGAAACAAAGAGTTCTGGGTATGTGTGTCCAAACCTTAGCCCCAAAGGGCAGAAGAACACAGCACACCCCTTCCTTTTGCATTGAATTTTTTGTAAGCATCCTTTTGCGTGGCAGTATCAAATAAGTCTTCATGTGCAAAGTCCCCTTACAAATGAAATAAATCCTAAATTGTTAATGTGCCTCCTGGTGCCAGTCATGTTCCTTCACATCTCCACTTTCAGTTTGGCAGAGCACATTGCTTCCCCCAGCTTGTTCCTGGCCCTGCACACATAAACCCCTGAGTAAGAAGGCTCTAAATCAGCCAGAACCAGAGAGCAGAGCCCGTCTTCATCTTGCTCCATGGTCACTCTGTTCGACTGTGACAACAGCTTCTCATTCTGGAACCATTTCACCCCTGGCCGTGGGTAACCTAGAATAAATACAAAATATTACTACAGAAATGAAGAAATATACCAAATGTCTCAGTTGTTGTTTTAAAGATCTCTGATCTTGATACAACGGTATTCAATATTACCCAGGCTTATAGAGATCTTTTATAATGACAGAGCCAAAGATTACAACAGCTCAAGCTTGTCACTGTCTGTTTATTTTTCTAAAAGATCTAAGTTTAAAGAAAATTTATACTTTTTAGGAAATACTCTTATTTGCTTTTTTGCAGAGAGAGAGATGAGTATAAAAGTGTATCCCTTAAATATGCAGCTACACCCGGCAGCCATTTTAGGCCAAAGACGGGAAACAGCGAGCCTGGCTCTGTCTGAAGGTACAGATTAGAGGTACAGTACAGTTGAAAGCTATAAAAATCAAAAGAATGAGCTGAAAGATGCTGAAACAGTTTGCACAAGTAGTTAGTTACTATAAAAATATTCATCTTAGACCATCTTTAAGTTAAGCCAGTTTAGATCTCATTCTGGTACAATCCAAGCATTTCAGACAGCAATTTTTCTTCTTTTGTCCATGGCTTTGTAGAATGTGGTGGGGCATTATAGAATAAAGTGTCACTCTACCATTGACAAGGCATCTGAGCTGAGCGGTCGCTCCTTTTGGAAGCGTGATGTCCTTCAGGACCTGCTGGAAGCGAGGTTCACTCTGAAGCTGCTTATCCAGCGACTGGATGGCCTGCTCTGCCTCTTGGCTCCAGCTTGGCTCTGAATGAGATGAAAATGATGATGAATAAAATGGAAACGAGGCTATACTAATCACAAAGGGCTAAACTTGAAGGGACAATCTAGAACTGTGAGTCGTCTGCCATATTGTATGCAGCTCTTGTACATTGCAAGAATTGTGTATGTGTATCTCTTTTATCTGTCTTACCCTCTGAGGAGCTGCCAGGAGACTCTGGCCTGTTGGAGAGGTGCGCCATCCGCTGTAGGGCCAAAACTGCTTTGCCAGTTTTCTAGAAATTTAAAAGACAAATGCCACTGGATGTCAAACCACTCTAACAACCAGGTCAGGTCTGTGTAAAACAATGAATTTAAAAGGTAATCATAGGTACACATGGATTAGAAAACTGTACTACACCTGTCAAACGCTGGATTAACAGCATTATAGTCATTTTTTTGTTGTGTTACCTTCCACTTGCACTTTGCCAAATAGCGTCTTATCTTCTCTTTATTGAGGGATTTGGTGGATCTGCGGGTCAGTGGAGTAAAAGAGGCCATCCAGGGGTGGGCTAGGGCCTGGGTGCATGACAGCCTACATCTTTCATGAAATTGGACAAAGAGTGAGAAACAAAGGCCTGCCAGATGGTTTAGTAGCATGCAAAGTTTCTGCCAATGGTAGGAAATGTCACAAGGAATTCATATCTCATTATCAGCTGAAGAGAATCAAAGCATTTCATCTATTTTCTTTGCTTTTGTAGTTGCTTCTCCCTGGTACTGAGCTCAAAACCTTTTAATTGGTAACCATAGCAACAATTTGTTATGGATGATGTGTCACTGGAAATAACAACAACAAACAAACCGACCTCGGGTCTTTCTTCAGAAGGGAGCTGATAAAGTCTTTAGCTTGATCTGAGATGTCCTCAAAACTCTCCTCGTCAAATTCGTAGGATGCAGCTGTCACAAGAGCCAAAGTCTCAGCTTCATTGTTCCCCTGGAACGGAGATTCTCCACTGAGCCTAGGACACATAACAATGATATACATGAGCTCAGACAGGTTTGCAGTTTGCCTAGGAGTGTCATGTTTATTCACAAACAGCAAATCCTCCATGTCTTTATAAACTAACACTGATTGGGAAGCTAACAGTAACTGGATCATTTTATTATTTTGAGTACATTTTTCCAGGTAAATGTCATGCTACTACCATATTTGGTTGGAACTATTCATACTAAAAAAAACTGTAATGCTAATATTACTTAGGACCAATATCAAGACGGCACCAGCAGATGGGGCCAAATCTGCGTCTGTAGAGCCACTGAGTTTGGGTTTGGAATGTTTTTAATATTTACCTCATTACATTTATATCATCTGAGCAGTCCAAGGTGTTGATGTACTCCTGTCACTTTTAACTACTTTGATTTTTCCATAGTTGACATGTTAAAGTAAAAGGTAAATTAAAAAACAGATCAACAAAATCTTTGGAAGATTTACATTTATGCACAAATCACAATTACAAAGTGTTATATGCTCTATTTTTTCCCTTTAGAGTATGTTACCGCTCTAGTTGTAACCACTATGTAATGGTTTAACTTACAGGATGAAGCAGATAACTCCAATGCTCCACACGTCGGTCTCAAGACCCACAGCCTCATAGTTGATCACCTCAGGGGCCACAAACTCCGGCGTACCATGCATCACCAGTAGTGGTTTACCCTCGTCTGAAGAACAGGAAGAAACACACCCAGACTTTCAAAATGTTTTGTATTTGTTTGTTTGTATTAGCCTATTTACAGATGGCACCGTATCTCTAAACAGACCACCCAGAGTAGACCTGCACTATCTGGAACATCACTTTTGTTCTTCAAGTTGGACTTTCACTTTCCTTTCAATGAATGAATTTTGCTTCAGTTTTACCATGCGAGGAGTTCCTACAAATCCATAAATCTTACCCAGTTTACTAGCCAAGCCAAAGTCAATTATCTTGATCTGTGTACCAGTGGTGTCCACACAAATAATGTTCTCTGGTTTGAGATCCAGGTGCACAATGTTCTGCTTGTGAACGTATTGCATGCCCTCCAGGATCTGCTGCATGTAGCGGGCACTGGTGGGCTCTGTGTGCTCAAAGTTTTCATCAACAATGCGTTGAAAGAGCTCCCCACCTGCAATGCTAGAAAGACAAATAAAGCTGTTCAGGTCCGTCCATCAAAAATTAGCTCCTATATTCTGCAGTATTTTTAAAAATACTATGGAGTTTTATCAGATGAAAATGTTTCAGGTTATTGGCATCACTTTGTCACATTAACTGACACAAATTTTATTTGTAAACAGCTGTAATCCAGACTATCCCAACCTAGTCATTTATTCCACACTACAGTATTTTGCCATTTGTGCAAGATATACTGATAGCTTGTATTTGAATCCCAAATAGTCAAATACATCAAAGACACAACTTAAATCATATTTCTCCGATAACATTCAAGCTGTTGTTACCAATCATGTCCCCAAACTAGTGATAAAAGTATCCCTCAGGGATCAAAATTTGATCCATTGCTATTTACTCTGCACATAAATAATATTTATTTTCTAACTGTAATGACAATTTTTATGCCAGTGATATCATCTTGTATACCCCTGTCAGCCAAACAACAAATTAACCCTTCACCATGTTCTAGTTCCACAATTGATGACCTCTGGGTCTCTCAAATTTAAAACTGGTTCTAGACAAAAGTCACTTACTGCTCCATGATCATGACTATCTCTGAGCGGGTGTCGTAGGCAGCCAGACACTGGACCAGTTTTGGGTGATGAAGAAAGTTCATCAGTTCAATCTCTTTGCGGGCAGCAGACTTTTCCTTGGCAGTTCGAGCTTGGTAGAACTTCCCTGCACACACATGCCCCGTCTCTTTATGGGACAACCGGAACACCTTGCCAAACCTTCCTCTGAAAATGGTAAATCCAAAACAAATAAAGCACATTACAGCTTGAATGAGTGTTGGAAGTGTTTTCAGTCTCTTTAATGACAATTTACATGTTCTAAACTGTATATCCATCTGGTAAATCAAACTTTAAAATTAGTTTTAAATGCAAAGAATCCACACTTACACTCCCAGTTTCTCATGCACATTGTAGTGGTCTGTGACCTTGTGTTTTGTGTCAGTGGTGATTGTGACGTATGACTTGGGCTCATCGTTCTTTTCCTCTTAACACACAAAATAGAAAGATCTCATGACAGGCCTCGCCTCTTTTTAAATCCTCACATTATAAATCCAGCATATCACTCACTTATAGTCATCATCTTGACACACTCGGACTCCTGGCTCGGTTTGCTGATCCCCGCTGAGTTGTAGGCTCTGACACGGAAGCGATATTGTCCCAGAGGCTCCAGACCTGTGCATACATGGTAGGATGTGTTTTTACAAAGGCTCGAAACTTCAGTCCAGCTCCCAGGCTTGCCCGGATCCTCTTGTCTGACCTCCACAATGTAACCCAACACAGCCGAGCCTCCATCGAAGCCAGGTCCCATCCAGGACAGGACCAGGGACTGAGTGGACAGCTTGGAAATGACAGGTTGGGATGCTGGTGGGTTGGGTCGATCTGATGAGTAATTGAACGTTTGTTATTCATATTACAAAACACAAAACAACAGGTGCATCTGAAACAGAGATAGCTATCATTTAAAGCCCCTTTAGCACTATTTATTATTCATTAGCTTTTTGGGATAGTTAATATCCAAAATACTGCATGGGTTTGAATATTACTAGCCTCCCTTTTTTTTTTTTCCTCTTCTGTTAGTAAGATTTTTGTCAAATAATTTTACTTCATGTGCAGCAAAAAATATCACCATTCTTTTCTCCATGGCATTAGGGAACAACAACTACTAATCATCTCAGGTCACTAGGAAACACTGAATACAGACAGAACTGTCAACCAAAGGTGAGTCTCACCTATGACACTGAGATAAACTGTGTGCTGTGCAGAGCCTTTTTGGTTTCGTACTATGACAGTATAGGAGCCTGTGTCTTGTGGACAGGCCTGAGAGATCTCCACGCTGCTCTGGGTGTCACTGCTCCTCACAGATATCCGCGGCCCTCCTACTATCACCTGAAGAGGAAGATGGGAGGAAGACAAAGGGTTTTAAAGACAGACTATAAACACTTGGATGAATACCAACAACCACAGGGAGTGTAACATTCTTACTTTGTCCCTGTTGTAAATCCAGCAGCAGGCCACGGGAAGACAGCTGCTCTTGAACTCACAGTGAAGCCGGGCCCGCTGTCGCACTTGAACCTCCACCTGCTCAGGTGGGTCTAGAAAGTCGACAACAGGTCCTAGGGAGAAGAGGCAATTTGTTTGTTTAGCATTTAGTCCTCTCCTCGCCTTTGTTTGAAGATTGATATCTCAGATTTATCAAACTGAGACTGAAAAAGTAGATGATGCAGTGTAGCCGGAGTTAAGAAATATGTAACTGATCACATAGTGTATGAGCAGTTGTGTTTGCTGGCCATTGAATTGCATTTCCCTGCCCTGCATTATCAATATATTTACTAGTAATTTGTTTTTATATTGTGGAATTTTATTCATTGCAGGAAGAAAAGCAAAGAGAAGTGGATGGGTATGTAACAATACAAAGATTTGTTTCAATTAAGCTCAACAAAACTTAACCATCTACCTTTGTCATTTCCTTCTTTGTGCTGGCTTTTCACTTTGGAAGCTAAGGACGTCTGAGTGTTTTCATGTGACAACACCTTGGATGTGACCTCACTGTGCAGCTCACTGTTGATTTGTCTGGGGATTTCCTCTGTTCCTTTGCAGACAAGGGGAACAAGTTTTTTTTTTAAATACACAGATCGATTCAACATGATTCATTTAAAGACTAATTGTATGGCAGGGCCTGTTTGATGTTTATGAGGAATTTCTAACAACACGCATCACTCCAGAATTACCTGTGACCCGCAACACAGCACTGTTTGACTGTTTTCCAGCAGCATTCTCAGCTACACAGGTGTACATCCCCACAGTTTCAGAAGAACACTGGGTCAGAACCAGACTGGCAACACCATTTTTGAAGGAAGTATTACTTGACTGTAGCCTCACACCTAAATGACAACATTACAATGGCATATTTTCATTGTAGGTGATAATTATTAAAATTATTCAACCCTCACATAATAGTTTTTCCTGACATATTTTAGCATCATTTCCTTGTGTATTATGGCATTTTCAAGGTAATCAGCTACTTGCCATTGTGCATCCAGGACACACTCAGAGGCTGACTTCCTGTGATAACGCATTGAAAAGTAGCATCACTTCCTTCACAGACTGTACAGTCCTGGAGTGGTTCTTTGATGAGAGGCAATGCCAGGGCCCGCACTTGTGTCTGTCTGGCATCTTAACAGAGAGGAGAAGTCAAGGACAATGAATTTTATTTTCAGCCATGCTTCACTGGCTTGCTAACAGTATGCACCAATGTTTCCCCTATCACTGACCAATCAGCATGGGCCAACTTATCCAAACCTAAAATCTTTAGCTAATGTTTCAGCAGCAGTCATTATGGCATGCCAAACATGTATATTTAGGGGTGTTTCCACCAGAGACTCACAAATGCTAATTCAGTCAAAAAAATGAAAAAGGAGAACTTCAGGCTGATGGGGAAGTATGATATTCATCTGTTTTGCCTCCAGGCAGATCAGCATTAGATTATCAGGTAGCTGTGGCTAGGAAATCTGACGTGTTTGCAAGATATTCCCACCAAATGCAAGTTTGTGCATGTGTATTTTGGTGCTGGAATATTCTGCAGGATGGGTGGTCACCAGAGGATGGTGGAATGCCATCAGTATGTGTGCATGCATTTGGAAGGGGTCCAGCGGTTGCATGTCATCCCTATACACTCATTTGCCTAAGGCCACCTCTGACCTTTACACTACCACAGTAACTACAGTAACAATACATTTCCCAATAATTTTATTATTCTCAAAGCTGCACCCTGTGTCTTATTTTGACAAGCAGTGACTTAGCCTGAAGGAAGCTAACCTCATCATACAGTACAAATAACAGAATCCAGTATTCCTGGTCTCCCCGATAGGCCATTGCAGTGCCCTCCTACGAAAGTTTAAACAAGTTCAGATTAAAACATGAAGCTCCTGCAGGGGCTGAAGTGAGCTGTGACTCAAGTTGTGGTGTAACTGTAACAAATTTTATGAATGCTTTCCAGTTATGTCGCAACAGTAAACATGGATTCCAGTTCATTAACATTAAGAATTAAAAGTGTCATGATAAAAATAGTTGAGCTGGTCTCTAAGTCAACTTTTCAAGTGTTTACCTGTTGCAGACGAGACTCCCAGTTTGTTGTTTCCCATTGCCATCCTGTCAGTGGTATCCAAGACATTCTCATTTTCTTTCTTTCCCACATTAAAAGATTTGGCTTGAGGCTTGAGGGCCAACCGAAAAGTGGACACGAAGGTGTTTGACTTCTTGTCATCCTTGTCCATCCTTGAGTAGAAATGTTAACCAAACAACAGCTGTGTTTCCCACAGTCACTCCTCAGTTGGGTCTTCTCTTGGTTTCGGTTTGTTTGACAGAGATTATTAGTATGGTTTGAAGCTGATATGTTGCATACTCACGCTGTTTCTTTTAATGCATCCTCTGAGAAGCTAACAGGAGGAGCCTCTGCTTTAAGACTGCCTCTGAAATTACTACCGACCCTCAGCCCTAGGGTGCACAGGAAACAGGGGGTTTTCTCTGAAGGCCAATTAAAAACACACATATCCAGTCCCTACTGTCCCTCTGCACTGACAACAAAGACAGAGGAAAGACAAAACATGATAAAAAAACACAAAAGATGGCAAGCAAGAGTAGGAAATGGGTGGGAGAGAAAAAACAAGCTGAAGCGAAACAGGGAAGAATAAGGTTGATAGTGATAAACAAAATACAGAAAGATAAAAAGTATATTTACCTGGTGGCATGGTTCATAAAGATTGAACTTCTCTTCTCAAACATAATCACAGATTTTCCCAAGGAGCAACTGCTGGGTTTTTGACACCTAGTCCCTGTAAACATTTAGCAAACTGTAGGTTGAGCCCCGCCACCAGTCACTGAAGGAATCAAGATGAGCCAGTAGGACAGCTTTCTGTGAGCATTTACTCTAGTGTGCCAACATGGATTTCTGGGGTTGAGTTTCTTTGAATAAAAATAAGGAAGTGTACCCATGTGACCATAAACAGTAACCTCCAGTTGTAAATTGGTTGGGCGGATCTGCAAGGTAATATGTACTGAAAGGGACTACATGTCCACAGTATGTTTACAGTTTGGTAAATCACTGTTGGAGATTAACAAATGGAGATTTACACACAGGCGCAAACATTTTCTTTCTTTTTTTTTTATTCTAAGTGAAAACAGTTTACACAGATGTGGCTCAATAAATAAAAGCTTGAGGCTGATGCAAGGCAGAGTGCAGAAACTACATGAAAAGACAGTTGAGAAGAAGGGATGGAATTTAAGATTTTTTGCCAAATTGTGTAACACTTACAGTATATAGGTTGTTTAAAAAAGCCTTTTAGTCAACAATTTAGGCACCACACTCCATGTTTGGGAACTCTAAAGGTAGCAGGAAAATGGAATATGTCATTTTAAAGTACTCATGTAAAACCGTGTGACTGACTGCAGACAGAGGCTGCGCCCACAGTTACTCCGCTAAGCTAGTAGGCTACACAGGAATATAGCTTATGCTTGTCTATTCTGCAATGCTGCTTGATTTTTATCTCTGTTTTGTAGTTGTTTTTGATTTTCTATCAGCGAAATGTGAGACTTAATATGTTATGTGTGATTTCAAAGTAGAATAACCACCTCATCTCACGTGACTCAAACTCAGTTACAAAGATGGTGGAACATCAAAACTTATTTTCGATGTACATGAAAACTTAAAGTGGGTAGTTTTAGCCCAGTCTATCTCATCAGCTAGCCCTAAGAGCTGAAGTGCACTCACTGTAGTTTGGATTTCACCTCTGTTTTTATACGTTACAAATTTTACATGCAGGTTTTTGTTTACACATCCTTGTGGGAGATTCTGAGCTTAACTGAGTTTTGCCAAACATGTAGATACTGTGTACTGTATGTATTGTCAGCACTGAGTATAGGCCTTGCCAGATTTGTAACATTCTTTAGAAAGATCTCAATATTCCATACAGTGAATAGCAGCAGTGAATAACTGCCCCACCTCTTCTTCAAGTGGAAATAAAACACGGTCTTTATCAAGTCTAATGGAATTCAAAACAGGAAAAGCAAAGAGTGGGACGGACAATCTTCTCACTCTGTAACATAGTAGTCCTACTATGGTAATCACTTTACTTCCTGTTTCCATGAAGTACTTGTAAGACATGCAGGCTGTTAATCATTTTCATCTTGTTGCCACAAACTCCTTGAAACACATACAAGACTCCATCACTTCATGAAATCAGAGCAAAGGCAGGCTAAAAGTTAATGAAGCGTGCTTCTAATTAGTTGACAATTCATTGAAGGTTTTTGTACAGTCATATGGGCCCCCAGTGGCTGTACCCCTCACACTGCAGAAATCAGAAAAAGCTGTCACCCATCACTAATGGCCATGCAGAAAATAGTCAAACCAAGTCCAATATGGTCCACTACAGTCCTCACATGAGCACTGGAAATAGCTAAATCTATGGTAATGTTTAGACAGCTAAACTAATGCAGACTAAACTCCAAATGTATTTTTCTCAAACGCCTCAGGCTGCATTTCTTTACAAGCAAATGAGATCAAGGGATAAGGCGTCATGGGCAAACAGTCAGGGTTGAGCAGAAGAGAGACAAAACTACACTCATGTCCTCTAACAGATAAACTAGTCTATTCTCAACAACCCTCTCTAAAGTGACTCAGCCTGCAACTGAGTGTTTTGTTATCATCTTTTCCTTATATATGTTTAAAGAGCCCGCTCTGGCAGCGTTAATAACAGACATTCTGATGTTAAGTATAAAATTTGAAAGCAGCCTGGTCCTTTACATCCTGATGCTCTCTGGCTTGAGTTCTGAGAATACAGAAAACTGGGAGAAAAAGACTGAGGAGATGGAGACAGAAAAAAGGGCAGCACATACCCTGGCAGCATGTCACAAGCATCCTCACGGCCACTCACGCCGAGGTTACTGTGATAGAGATTATTGTGCTGCAGCCAGAGGCCTTGGTTGGACTTTTTCCAGCCTGAGGAGTTGGATGAGGTTCCCTGCAGATCCATATGTTGATGGAGAAGCTCTAGGGAAGAGCTTTGTCCTCAAACGGATGGAAGACGCCAGGTCCAGTGGTCAGATGTCTTCAAATACACAGACACTTTGAGCTGTGGCAGAGAGGAACTAAATTTTTCTTTGAGAATGCAGAGTTATGTTCCATTGATATTTTCAGATTTTGTTTTACTGGGACAAGATGATGAGAGACTTATTTATATGGCTTATATTTGTTTGAAGACTTTATATATATATACACTAACATATACACATAAAACAAAAGCTTAGAAGTTACAGTAAGAAAAATTTTGATTTTTTTTTTTTAGCATCTTCAAAACTTAAATTACAGTTTATCTTGTGATATACTGATGTATTTTTCTGTGTTATTAAATGCATGTAACGTGGCCACACCCATGATGTGTGCATGTAAAATATATGTCAAATACAAGCTTATTCATTTGGCTTTCGACCTATATTCACATTAGATAAGTATAATCACCTTTATTTGGCCAAGTACGTTACACACAAGATTTGTTTCCGGTACAGAACTGAGGCAGCCACCTGCGGTGCCAATTCACACCGATGGCTCTAACCATCAGGGGTAATTTGGGGTTTTAGCGTTTTGTCCAAGGACACTTTGACATATGGACTGCAGGCACCGTGATTTGAACCTCCGACCCTGAACCTTCAACTGAGACAGCTGCTCTACCCACTGAACCACAGTTGCCCCCTAGAGCCAGGGTGTGCTGCTATTGTCACTTCAGTGCTATTCATACAGCCAAACAGAGACTGTATGTTTCAGTGCGACCTGCCAATTTAAATGTTATCAGGACACCATTTTCCTAAGCACACCTGACTGAATTATGTTTAAGTGCTCAGCTTGTTTCTCTTCAAACCTTTAAGTGAGGACAGTCACGGTCTCTTTGGTCTCACCTTTTAACACAGTACATACATTTCCTCAAACGAACCGGATTGTCTGCGTCAAGTCTTCACAATGTGCAAGTTCTGCAGCATCAAATGCTGGTTTATTTTCTTTAATACATTCTTTTTGGTAAGTAATTTAAGTTATTAATCGATGCATGAAAGTGTTGGGAATGGTGATGATTGGTAAACACTGATAATTAAAATAAATACTGGAATAAGTAAAGTTGGCTTCTAAAAATGTTGTCTTTTATTATTATTTGTGGTAGTAGAGGAGTAATGGAGTTTCTGCCCTATTTAATTTGAAATGATATGCATCAGTTTTATTATGCTATACCAAAATTGTGTGATGTAAATATTACAGAACATCCCTCTGAGGAGAATATATGGCTGTCTATAAAGTGCTAAGAAGAAGTACCAGAGGTCTACTGTAACTGTAATCCTTCATTTGTCTGACACTTGTACTGTTCGCAAGGTGCAGGGGGAGTGGAACTAATTGGTAGGTTTGTCAAACACATTTAACCCTCCTGTTATGGTGCAGGTCAAATTGACCTGTTGCACAGTTAAAAAAATCTAAAAACAATAGTTAAAAGTATTTTATTAGTAAGAAATGTCTTCTGCTTGGCATAATAGGTGTAATCCACATATAAAATGTTCACATATTTGCAACCTCCCCTGCATGTTTATATTACAAAGATACTGTGTGGGTGAATTTGACCCTGAACAGAAGAGGTGTCTCATGTTAATTTATCAACATCACTTCATAAAAAGAAAAGATTTCAAAATGTAAAATAAAATTTAAAAAAATCAGTCATGTAAAAATAACGTATTTTAAACGTAGGTCTTTCCAGTGTACATTAAAAAAAAGTTAACATGCATGTTTTATGAAAAACGAGTGCATTTTCCTCATTGAACCATAATCTGTGAGAGGTAAAGAACACCATTGCACTAAATGGTGATTGAAATGGTTAGTAATGGTAAAATTAACCCAGAAACGTCACTGCTGTTCCTGAGAAATGAACATAACAGGTGGGTTAAATTACAATGTGTTTAGTTTTCACCTTATTAGTCCTGTATTACAGCAGCTTGGCACACGACTGTCATTAAACCACCAGGGATTTTATATTGCTGTGTGAAGTGTTGTATTAATGTCCAGGTGTTAAATTTGTTTTCAGGCATCCGGGATTGCCCTCATCACTATCGGAGCACTGCAGTACTCGATTTACTCTCAGATGGGTACTTTTGCAGGAGGCGGCCTGTCTAAAATCGCTGTAGTCCTCATTGCAGTTGGTGTCACCATAGCCCTCATCTCCCTCGTAGGCTATTTTGGGGCATTCATGAACAATTCTTCAGTGGTGGTTTGTGTATGTAACATAATGTTCCATAATGGGTTTGACAATGTCTTGTCATAGATTTTAGTAAGAACATATCTGTGGGACAAGGAAAGATTTTGGGTGTCAGTATTTTGATTTTGGATTTTTGTCCAAACATTTTTGTAATAGCCACCAAAGATGTTTAAATAGATATGGAATAACCAACATGTAAGGTGTATTTAAGAGAAATGGGACATGCCTGCTCTCTGACAATGATCACTCCGTTTCTCCATGAACTAGTACATCTGCATCCTGATAGTTATCATCATTCTGGAGACACTCACAGGGGCCGCCTTTTACATGTTCCACAGCAGGGTGAGACAATTGAATCCTGACCCAATAATTTCAGTGTGATCAAAATTACCATTAACAATGTTTCTTAAGGTATAATAGAGGTGGCATTTCCCTTTAATAAAAGTGCTGCTCATGGCAATATTTTAACCACGTTTTCTCTATAAACTGCCATCCTACAGATAAATAGTACAATCAGCAGCAAAGCACAAGGAGAGATCTATTACTACAGGCTAGAGAAGAGGCATGCCATCAACAGGATTCAGGAAAAGGTGACATTCAGAGCTTTATGGTTTGTAGTACATGATACAGGGCTTAATTCACCTGCTAGTTGGCCCAGAGGCAAAAGAAAAGGTGGGAGCCCTCTGAGCCCCTGTTTCTCCCATACCCATATAATAGTAAAAATTATTTTGGGTAATTTGACGATGCAAATTGGTGCAGTGAAAGTATACATCCTAAAAAGCATATTTTAATCCCCCTACAAGGTGTTGTCTTGATAGATAGATATCTCATTAAGGTTGCTATCGTATCATCATGTATTGCTACACGCCCCCCAAAGGAATGAGGCCCCAGGGAATTTTCCATCTGTGCCTGGTTGACACTCATAATACCACAGAGGTTGTAGAAAATATTTTGAGCGTTGACTAAATACATTTGGGAACAGCTATTTTTTATAATAATAAAGTGTTGGTTGTCCACATGAGTGCAAAGTATTTCTAATGGTTATTTGAAATATTCAAAGCTATAACACTGACATTAATTTTACATTTATTTCTATTTGACAATTTGCACATAACTGGAAAATAAAAGTACTCTAAAGCCCAGCTCTAAGCACTACTGAAGAATCTGTCATTTGTACAGTGCACCATGAACAGACAGAGCTACACAGGTGCAAATTCATGGGTTGTACACTATGTTACAGTTCAGCTGCTGTGGTGCAGAGAGCTACACTGACTGGTCCAAGAGTGTGGGCTGGGGGGACCGTGATGCTGTGCCAGACTCCTGCTGTGTGGTGAAGACTAAGGGTTGTGGAAAGGACAAGACAAAAGTGCACACTAAGGTCTGCTGGGAAATCTAATTTTAACTTCACAGCCTCCTCATTCAGTCTCTGTGAACGCCTGCATTTAGTTTATGTATGTTCCTCCTCAGGGTTGTATCTGGGCTATCAAGCCCTTTCTGTTGAAAAACTTGGTGTGGGTCGGTGCTGTGTGCATCTCTCTTGGAGTCACAGAGGTAGTGTTATTGTTCATTTTCTACACCTGGTAAAAAAAAATGTTTATTATCTTAGTCAATAATTTGTGTGCCTGCTCCAACAATTTGCCTGGAAAATGTTCATGTAAGCAAAGGTAGACATTTGAAAAGTAAGTGTAGGATAGCGTGAATGACAGTAAAGCCTACCGCATCCTGAGTGCCCCAGGTTGTGATATCCAGAATTAATTTTTAATTTAGATAAAATAACCTTTTTGACCCATGTCTTACTGCAATTAACTTATAACCTTTTTCCTGGTACAGGTTTTTGGAGTATTGGTTGGAACTTGCTTGTGTCTGAAGATAAAACGGAAGCGTTATGAAAATCTAGCTGATGCATCTTCATGCCTAAGCACATCTGCCTCTCATCTTCACTGCTTTTTTAGTCAAATTTGATTTTCCAGTTTATTCGTTCTAAACTACAAATTGTCTGTGATTTATATCACAACAAATTTGCTGCTGTTTGATTTATAGTAGCTCTAATTTCGTCATTTTGAATTCTTGTTTTATTTCACATTATTTTTGTTATTTAACATTGAATTATTGTTGAAAGTAATATCAATAATGAAATGAGTATGATTTCTAACTGTGTATGAAAAAAACTAAAAGGAATCTTATTGCTATTTGATGTTTGCCGGCTGTGACTATGCCAGTTATCAGATTCTTGGGCTTGGTCTTGACATTTAAATTTCAGGCTTAAAATGAATATGGTTAATAAATGTATAATACTGTGTCATTGTTGTATGATTTTGCATGTGAACTAAGAACCCTTAATATTTTCCCTTCAAGCTAATTTTCAAAAAAAGATTTGTGATAACAGGTCAGCATCACTTGGTACCTTAACCGGAGAGCTCTACATGTAGATGCACAAAATGATTTCTAAGTGCTAGATTTGTAAAGATTATTTACATCTTGTCTCTAGGACTTAAGGTTCAAAGAACATTACAGTATATCAAACACTCTAGGGTTCAATTTGTCTGAACCTGTGTTAAAACCTACCTAATATTTACAATAAAATTGTTAAAATAAGAGATTGTTAAAATAAAAGAATATATGTTGTGTACTAATTCCTCTTAGCGTATTTAGCAAAAGCCCACTTTTAAACCCAAAACGTGTCCATGGTTCCCTCAAGCACAAATGTAATAGCTCAGCCTGGACATTTTAAGTGGTAAACTACATTTCCCAGAAACCCTTTATATGACCTACGTCCGCTCCCAAAGTTGGTCCGCCTTAGAAAACCCATAGCAGCAGATAAAGTAGTATGTGTTCACCAAGAAACTAGAAAAGTGATTGAAGAACTACCTTTTATCACCAACGTTGTGTCTTAAATTAAAAGGTAAAGGCATATATTTACTGAGATATGTTCGGCCGCCACCCAGTATCTAATTTACCACGCGAACAAACAGACTAAATGTAGCTTTCAGCCATTCATTATGTGAGTTTGAAGTCCAGCTGCAAACAAAACTAACGTTAGATGTTATATGACTTAACTCGCTGTGATACAGTAAAGAAAAAGAAGATGAAGAATGCATCTACCCGACTACGCGGATGTTTAACTTGCTAGCTAACTTGGTTGCTCATTGTATGTACATATATTTTCATTATTTTCCATAGATGGTCTCTTTTATCTTTCAAGCAGCATGTCACAGACTTTAATCCAGCAGATAAAGGAGCTGGAGGGAGAGCTGGAGAAGCTGAAGTGCCAGTTGAAGGAGAGACGTGAAGCTGGAGAGGACGTGGAGATGATTTCCAGTGCGTCTCCTAATGAAGACACAGATTGCAAACCTGGTGGCAACGGCACCAGCAAAAAGAGTAAGAAAGCAAGTAAAGAGCGTCCGTTTGACTTCTCTGCCCACCCTCGACGCCATGTGGCCCTGCGGCTGGCGTACCTGGGGTGGGCCTACCAGGGGTTTGCTGTTCAGGAGAACACAGAGAATACTGTGGAGGCCAGACTCTTCGAAGCTTTGCTGAAGACTCGGCTGATCCAGGACCGGCAGAGCTCTAACTACCACCGCTGCGGTCGCACTGATAAAGGAGTCAGTGCCTTTTCCCAAGTAAGTCTAATAATGAGGAATGTGACATATATTATACAGATTGTTTGCTCCACAGTGTTATCTAAAAACACAGACAAATGCAGATAATGTCTTGTATGCATAGTTTTTATGCTGTAGTGGTGTAAATTTGTCTCTCTTCTACAGGTCATTACCATTGATTTGCGCTCCACACAGTTTTGTGGAGGATTGGGCATCAGGCTCCCTGAAAATGTTGATGTAAATCCAAAGAAAAAAGCTGATGTCCCTGAGCTTCCCTATGTGAAGATACTGAACAGGGTCCTACCCCAGGACATCAGGATCCTAGACTGGGCACCAGTAGCAGAGGGCTTCAGTGCACGCTTTGACTGTCAGTCCCGCACGTACCGGTACTACTTCCCCCGAGGATCCTTGGATGTGGCGTTGATGGCAGATGCTGCAAAAAAGTGGGTGAAAGCAGAGTCATAAACACTACAGTCATATCTTGAAATCACTGTTCTGATTTGAGGACCTCTTGACACCCATCAGGTATGAGGGCACTCATGACTTTCGCAACCTGTGCAAAATGGATGTGGGCAACGGAGTCCTGCAGTTTGAGAGGACCATTTTGTCAGCAGAGGTCAAACCTGTGCAGCCTCAGCACATGTCCAGCACAGACCATTATGACCTCTTCATATTCGAGATCAAAGGCCTGGCTTTCCTTTACCACCAGGTATGAAGAAAAGCTCTGGCTTTCTTTTTGTTTTTTTTACCCAGCAGCAGATTTTTACAGCTCTGCTAAGCATAAACCCTGTTCATTTCAATCCATTGCATCCTTATAAATTAGTCTTCTACAATAATGAAACATTTTAATGCAAAGTTTCAATAGTCACATGACTGGTTCATGTATTTTCAGTTCAGATATGCCATTCTGTGGAGCTAATCTCTTTCAGAGAATTGAATTCTTTGATCAGTGGAAAATGCAGTTTCTTACCACAATGAATTTGCTGGTGTGTTATGCTGTAGGTACGATGCATGATGGCTGTGCTGCTCCTCATAGGGCAGAAACTAGAAGCCCCAGAGATAATTAATCAACTACTAGATGTTCAGAGTAACTCCAGGAAGCCCCAGTACAGGTGAAATTACTGCTGCTGAATGGGTTGTGTGTTGTTTTGGTTCTACCACTAGGAGATGTTTACAAATCCTAATCTGTATAGCTATAGCTGCATCAGTATGACTTAAAAATTTTCCCTCTTGTCTCTAGCATGGCAGTAGACTACCCACTGGTGCTGTATGACTGCCACTTTGAAGGTTTGAGCTGGAAACGGGACGCTGAAGAGGTAAACCATGTTTTGTCTGCACTGCAGCAACAGTGGACTCAGAGTGCAGTCAAGGCACAGATCCTCCATGGGATGATCCAAGGTCTAGGTAAGAAGATGACTCTAACACATGCTGATCGTTTGAACAGCTTGATAAAGTCCATCATAAACCTTACAGATTGTCACTGGTCTCCATCCATAGGTGGATTGTCCTCTGACCATTGCTCACTAATAGAAGGCAGCAGGCAGAGAAACTACAGACCATTGCTGGAGCGTCCATGCTGTGAGAGCCTTGAGTCCAGGATAGACCATTTTGTTAAAAGAGGCAGACTGGAGCGGGAGGAAGGGGAGAACGGAGGTGAAATGGTCCACCGAGGGAAAAGGTCCAAACATTCCCACTATTCCTCCAACCTCCCTGTTTCTTCAGAGATGCCAACATCAAAACAAAGTACAGATCATAAAGCAGATTAAGCGTTTCCTACATAAACTTGCCAAAGTTTGTCCATTTGCCAATTGTTTTCTGTAAAACCATTGTAACTTTTTATTTCAGGAAAGAGAACTTTGTGCTACTTGTTTAAATTCATGCAAAAACTTGATTTTTCCTGTGAAATAAACACTTTTAGGATAAGAGATGAGTTTTGGTTTCACAACTTTTTTCTGAAGTTACGCCAGAAAGTCGGACTACCGCCAATAAACACCATAAGAAGGAGAAGAAAGTCGGACTACCGCCAATAAACACCATAAGAAGGAGAAGAAAGTCGGAACTAATTGTTAGTAGAGCGGGAGACATCGGAAGATATTCGGGGTTGCGCTTGTCAGGCTAAGAAGCTAGATTGTTAGCGGGCATTTGAGTACGAATCTTGAGTTATATGCAATGTTATCCAATAACACGGCGGTCTGTAACATTATTATTTGAGTGTGTATTTAATAGGACTAAGCAGAAAATTTCTGGCTTCGTTTGTTTGTATGTTAATGGTCATTTTGACCTGAACAACGCATTGCTAACGTTAGTTTGTTAGCAATGCTTGTTGTTTACTGTCACCACTGTGCTTCTGTACGGATTTTTACTGTACGTTCAGTTGAGATAAGGTGTTCCTCACGTTGACAAGGTAAAGCAAAAGCACACAGCACCAGTGTACTTTGACAACAGTAACAAAATATCTGGCGTTTGTAGAAAACGCTTCGATTCACATGTTACGGAGCTGTTAAGTTTCGCCGGGGTGTATTTTGGCTTTTAGGATAGTTCAGAAGAACTTTAAAGCAGATTTTAGGAGCAGTGAAACCAGTTCGATTCCTAAGCTGGTTAGCCAGTTTTGAACTGTGTAAATTAAGTGTAGCTCCGCTGTGCCACAGCAGGGGGAGTCCGTCAAACTCTCAACGAGAGTCTCGGAAGGTTTCTAATACTGAATTTCAATCCTTTTGGTATTGCTGTTTTTATTCGCTAGTTCTCTTTTAGTCAAGTTTTTTCTTTGTGCCACATTTTTGTATTACAGACTTTAACAGTCTTCTTTCTGTAACGACATTGAGTGGATGCATCTCTTCTGTGTCTTTGCTCTAAGATGTTCCTGGTGGGGCTGACGGGAGGCATTGCTTCAGGGAAAAGCACAGTGTCTTCATTGCTGCGAGAGCTTGGCTGCCCCATTATTGATGCTGATGTTGTGGCCAGGAAAGGTGTGTGAATATCTCCCCCCTGCAAACTGTTCAATTTATACCGTGAATACAAATCCAGTTCAAATGCTGGTTAAGAGTGTCATCCAGCTGAACCCCTCTTTGTGAGACGGCCTCTCAAATAAGCTCGGTATGGTTAGTTTAATAATAATATTCATTATCATTGTTTAATGCTGACATGGACATAAGGAGGTTAGGCCAGTAGGAAGTTCATTAAGACAAACGCTGGAGAGTGCATGAATCATGAAGGCTGTCTCTGCTGACTGCAGGGATGATGTCTTGGTTATGTGATGAGGATGAAAAGGTCACAGAAGTAGGTGAAGAGCACACATCTGCATGTAGGAGAAAATATAAGATATTAGGCTCACAGTTTAATTGCACTCAGGTGGTTGATGAATCTGTTTTAAATACCTTCACTTTCTGTTTCTTTTGCTGCTGATCTAACCAGTTTGTTTGCCTTTTACTCTGTATGCTATAATACTGTTAGTGTGAATACCTTCACTTTCAGTTTCTTTTGCTGCTGATCTAACCGGTTTGTTTGACTTTCACTCTGTATGCTATAATACTGTTAGTGTCCATAAGTCAATAATTTGACTCATTGTTTGGTCATTTAAAATGATACAATAATGAAAAATACTGAATATTGCTGTCCTTTCCTGAAAACAGTTGTGGAACCACACACTCCTGCCTACTCCCGCATTGTCTGCCACTTTGGGCCAGAGATCCTCCTCGAAAATGGGGAGATTGACAGGCAGAAGCTGGGCCAGCTCATCTTCACCAGCGAGGAAAAGAGGAGGCTGCTGAATTCCATCACCCACCCAGAGATCCATAAAGCGATGCTCAAACAGATCCTGTTCTACTTTCTCAGAGGTGATGGAGAAATCGGGTTTGGATCAGTTAATCACTAATTAATTTAATTGTAACAAACACAAAACATTGTATTAATTAAGTTTTACATTTTCCACCTTTCTCTCACCTTTTTTTTCCAAACCAACTAAAAATGAGCTGCAATATTTGTGCTTTTTAAAACAAACAGGTGCAGCAGGTAGTAGAAACAGAAAATTGTCTTGTGTCAATCCTACATGCAGTTCTTTTTAAAGTATGTGTAGTTTTCATTTGCAGTGTTTTACCATGGGTTGGATGCACTGTACATACACTTGCATTTCGTGTGTAGCCAGTAATTCCCTCATTGTGTACTATTTGTCAGAGTTTTGGATGTAGTTTTTCCTTCTCTGAAGTGTTTCTCTCAGCTCCTCTATGCATCTTTTGTAGACCAAGTGCTTCCAACGCACAAGTAAATGTGCCTGGTATAGACACGAGCGTGAGCCTCACATGAGATGCACGCAAGATGCTACTCAGTGCACACGCTACACTTTTCATTTGTGCCGCTATGTGCCCAACATGAACCATCGTGTGTGTACCTTTGACAGAATCTGATTTGTCAGCTGGACATCTGTCATGACCGATCATGCTAAAAACTGGTGAATTCTGATTTGTAGCCGATCAGTCGGTGCATCTTTATTTTAAAAAAACAAAACGGCAATATCCTCTACTCCCATTAACTCTGCATTAATTAACTCAACGTTTCTTAAAACACTTGTCATACATCACTTGTATGTTCTTAAAATGTAATGAACAACCAGTATTTACAGTGTTGGTAAATGCATTGACACTGATAAGTTCTGTGTCACAGTGCTCCTCATTTTCTTCCATCTCCCAGGGTACCGCTATGTGGTGCTGGATGTGCCCCTTCTGTTTGAAACCAGACGCCTCACTCGGTTTCTGAACCACACAGTAGTAGTTTACTGGTAACATCACCATTCCTTTTTCTCCATTTCAGTAAATATTTGGCAGTTTGTTTGTGACAGAAACTGGCTATTAAGCCCAGTTTTGTGAGTTATTGGTTACCTTTCTCCAGCTCTGCCTGTGCCTTATTAGCATGACACACTGCTTCTGGATTTTTTAACAAGGCACCCTGGCTGCAGCCATAAATAACCTCCAGTGTCTCTTTCTTTTCAGTGACCCTGCCACTCAGCTATCGCGCCTCATGCAGAGGGACGGGCTGACGCTAGAGCAGGCGGAACAGCGTGTGGCTGCACAGATGCCGCTCAATGAAAAGCGTGGCTTGGCCAATCATGTTATTGAGAACTCAGGCAGTCGGGAGGACACCCACCGGCAGGTCCTGCGGCTTCACGCAAAGCTGGAGGACTCGATGGACTTCCTCTTAGTGAGGGTCATTGCTATTGCTGCCAGTGCTGGTCTGAGTGGGATACTGCTGTATGCTGTCAAGCTACTTTTGTCCTAACAGAAGTAAGAATGGGGGGATAAACAGTTTTGGTTAAAAATGTGGTCAAAGGTGAAGATGTGAATAGAAGCAGGTGAAGACAGGTTGGAGGTTCCAGTGCAATTTACTGTGAGAATAGTTTGACCCAGACCTACAGTGCTGTGACACACACTGTTGGCAGTTAATATGGCCTTACCTTATTGAAATAACTTGCACTGACATATGCTTAGTGTGATGGGTTTCTATGTGCAATTTCGGTTGGTTTTCCCTCAGAGACACTAAAATATGAAGGTGATGCCTTAGAGGCTCAATTTCTGTACAAGCTCCCCCATTACCAGTGATGGCAAGTTGTCAGTAAAGCCATCCCAACTGTAAAGAGATTTTTATTTTGCTGCACCTTTTACACCTTTTGAAGTCATCACAATTAGACATTTTGGCTGGTTGCAGAAATTGTAAATGACACATTAGAAAGAGCAAATGAACAAGTTTGTACATTCTTAAGTTATAAATGTGCAGTTTTTTTAAATTTGAATTCATTTGGCACCAACGTTTGCTGCATTGTTCATAACAAAATGCCCCTGCTATCCCCAGCAAAGATTGTTTTAAATTGGATTCGTTCGTCCACATATAAAGAAAGATAAAGTGGTGAATAGGAGTGATCTGAAGCATACAGAACATGCTATGATTGTATGGTTAATGACCTGTAAAATGAAGATATATATATAATGGAATGTATTTGACAATCCATTTTTAATGGGAACAGTATGAATTTACATGAATTAGCAGACTTTATATTGATCACTGTATTTTCTTACACTTGAAGCCTCTGTCAATACTGTTTTTGTTTTTTTTTTAAGCACTTTTTTTTTTTTTAGCACACTCACTTGTAGCTAAAACACGTTTGTAACATTAGCTGCTAAACTTAAATATAAATGATCCAGCACCGCTGTTTTCAACTAACAGTTATCCATTGGTGTCAGTGTATGAATCTGGAAGTGTGTTTTGCTAATTGTTACCTCTCTCTGAGCTTCACCGTGCAGATGACTGTGCAGAGTCTGACACCAGGAGACCTGCACCGCACCTTAAATCTGACTTTATGACCTGTGAACCACATGATTTTGTGACATTTGAACTATGGAAGCTGGTCATGGTTCAGTTTGCAGTTTAGCAAAGTGTGATGCTGGAGCTTTTAGTTATAGTATGTGTCAAGCTTCAGAAACACTGAATCCTACATTCTCTATAATACAGCTTGACAGCGGAGTATTTGTTGGACCCGCTCCACCTGGTAAAGCAGGCCTTCTGTCAGACATTAAGTCCAATCCAGGATAACCATGATGACATCATTAGCTTATTTTCTCAAGCTTTAGAAAGCTCCTTTCAGGGCCACCTAAATATCATACAACTCTTTTTACTGGTTGTGAAGGGTTAAACATGAGAAGTAATGCCTAACATCAGCTAGAGCTACAACTATGACTGTCAACATTGCTTAATCTGTGGGTTATTTCCCTAATTAATCAGTTGTTTTGCTCATAAAATTTTGACCATAGCCCATTAGAATTCCTCAACAGCCCAAGTTGATGTCTTCAGATTTCTTATTTTCTCCAGTTGTCAGTCCAAAACCTCTGTCAACAATCATGTATGACCAGAAAAAGTGAATATTTGCTTAAAAATACCAAAGTTCCCAGTCAGTCAACTAATTGTTGACAGTATTGAAAACAGCAACTTTAAAATCATATTTTTTAAGACCTTGACATTCTTCATGTAATTAGATCACACACAAATGTGTTAGTGGAAGGACTTAAGAAGAAGGCTGATGAACTTGTGTCCTTGCTCCTGTTCACATTAGAGCTCAGGCATAAAAAGTCAGACCCACAGGCGCGGTGACATCATCCTGGCACTGAGGTCCAACAAGTGTTTGTGGCTCAATTGGCTCCATCTAAAGCCCCTACTGGTCTGCTTCTTTGTTTTTATAAAGCCACTACAGAACTAATGCAAAGTGACTCGGACAGCGGGCGGGGGGCAGTGAACTGGAGGCTGCGCGACCTCATGTTTGGATACATACATAATACACAAATCGCAAACACTGTGTAATCTTTTACACACATGTATACAGCACATAGAATCATCCACATAATACACACAACCCCACTGTAACTTAATCAATGTGGAGTATCCTCCATTCAAAGCCATGATGAAGATTATGGCCTATTCATAGGTGGCTGTCTTTAAAACCTGGTTCTGCCGTGATCCAGGGGGTAACATGTTTTACTGGGCATCAAGCTGTTCAGCAGAGATTTCCAAGTGTCTGTTTTCATTGTCTTTCTCTGACACAGACAGAAGCCAGATGCCGAGCATAGAAGGAAGACTATATCTGTGCTAGAAAGTGTGAACGCTCCAGGCAGAGAAGGGTGGCAAAGTCTCATTCTGAATATAAATTGGGTTTAATTCTGAAAGTGTCAAGCTTAAAGGTGAAAGTCTTAAGTTGCCTTATTACACTTTGTAAAATGCATGGATGCAGGCACATTCCCCGCTGCTATATTGTGTGTTGTGGGTCCTCTCCAGGAGCAGAGCAAATAATTTTCTCATGGCAGGGGGTAAAGGCTTGTATAATCTCACCATCATGTTCAGAGAGTTGGCCCGTGGCGCCACAGTGTGTCGACATTTTGGAATCTTCTGTCTGAGTGGTTTTTCATCATTACCCCCGCCTTCTGCCGACAGGGAAGGTAAAACAGCTCAGGCAAAGGCAAGCACAGTAAATAGCTTTGCACCAAACTCAGCCACAACTCTGGGTAATTGTCTGAATTTCTTACTCAGGGGCTTTTTTTTAAAATGGAAGTATGTACCATCCTTGATCTTAGACTTTAGATATTCATCTGATGTTGTTAAAAGCACTTGGGCCATTTTTTATTTACCCATGAATGCAAGACTTTCTTAATTATTTTCTTTTTAGACACATTAGCATTTATGTATGGGAGTGTGTGTGGAGAAGGGCGAGTGTGTATGTAAGAGCAATACTGATCTGTCAAAGGTGTTTTGGAACTAAATTTTAAAGCCTGCACACTTAAGAGGCAGTCACATTACACATTTGTTCATCAGGAGTGGCTTAGTGATTACTGGCAGGGCTAGTTGATGATCTGCAAATGGAGAGGAGCTAAGAGTGTATTTGTTAGCAAGGCCCACTGGGATAGTCAATCACAATAGCTCTCAGAGCTTCTCAATATTCACTCTGCTCTTCTCTTTACTTCCCCCTGGTATTTTCTTTTAAATCCATGTATTATTTAGCTTGAGAATTTGGGAGTTATCAGCTGAGGACCACTTTTTTCAGTAGAAATGCTGAAATTTCTTTTCTAATTTAGATTTTGATCATTTTGGTAAAGCAAAAAGAAAAGCAAGAGTACGGAAACCTGCTCTCCCTATCACAACAGGTCACAAATGCAGCTTGACACCAATGGGTACAGTAAACTGGCCCCAGCAACTGTAATGACTGTAATGTTCTTGAACTCTGGCTTCTAGTGTCATGCTAAGGAAAGGGACAATCACAGCACCTCCGTGTCCTCTTGTCAGCCTGCATCCACAAAATTGCAGTGAGGTGAAGAGACAGGCATCACGCCAGTGGAGCATCCCGGGCCATATGACTCAACCTGTCCCTACACATTAGCCCCGGCTCAGTCAGGGCCATGAGGGAACAAGGCTGTTGGTATTGACTCACTGACACACTGGACAGTCGCCTTAGCAAGCATCGTGATGGGGAACGAAATGGGGGAAGCATTGCATGTTCTCATGTTCTTCTAAAGAGTGTCAGAGAACAAACAGCAATGTCTCCTGCATCCTGTAATTATGTGCATTCATCCCCCTGCCACTTACTGTGGAGTTGCATCTGTTCACAACATTCAATTTTGACCACAAATTAATGGCCTTTTGGCTTTAATCAGTCTACATCTCAAACTGGGTGCTTTCCTCACGGCCTGTGGTTGTAAGGCAGCAGTGGAACACTGATGCAGATTTGGGTAACACTTTATAACAAAGCCTGTGAAATATTGTCTTAGCTATATTGTGACCATACTGTCAGGGTACTCCACTACTGTAAAAAAAAAAACTATCTCTACTGGTTACCCAGTATTTGCACAAATTCTCAGGGTCAGATGTGAATGTTATAGCAGTTGTATAACAGCCTGCTAAATCATATCAAATGAGCTCTTAAGCATTAACAGTATAATTTAATGACAGTTCAGTGAGAGAAAAGGCTGCACTGCGTGAGCTTATCACAAAGTCTCCCCTCTAGTTTTGCTGAGCATTTTGCTATAAAGCTGAGGATGAACAGCTGATTAGAAAGCAGCAGAAACTGATGAGAGCAACATTATTTACACAATACACACAAAGTTTAATGTCTCACGAGGATCAGTTACTCCCTGCTACTTCCTTGTAATCCTGCCCGTTATTGTATCCACTCAGGGCATATTAGCAGAGCCCTCTAGGTGTAGGCATGACAGGACTGTTGGCATGTTATTAATGTTTACAGTGATGCTGAAAACATCTTCTGTCGTCTTTGCAAACTTGAGATATTTTAGTCAGCAGACATTTCAGACAGCTGCTCGAGGTACAGTATGTTGTGTTTTAGATTGGAGTTCAACTACTGTACAACAAAACTTACTGTTTATTTCTTTGGATGGCAGCTACTTGGATGTTTCCTATGTGTTTCTGATAATCGTGTCATGTCAGAAGTATTAAAACAACTGAATTAGGGCTTTTGTTACTTTTGTTAATGCAGCCAAGTAAATATCTTTGTATAACTCTAAGAAAACATCTCCCTTGGTGCACAGTTGTACAAGTAAAACACTGGGGCATGTAAGCGTGAGCAGGTGGGTGTAGAAGGAAGTATGCATGAGCATGAAGGGCAATTTAGCTCCACAGTTAATGCATCTATCTCTAATTTAGCTCTCCCCTGGAGAGTTAAGTGGGGGTGCTCACCATAACAGCACCAAGGGTTCATTAGCGCTGCTTCAGACATTTCAGAGGAAGTTTTCTCTCCAAGCCTAGCATTCTCCTGTCTCACAGAAGCTATAGGGAGATGCATGGACTCAACATGCGTACTGACCTGTAACAGCGACCCAAACACTCACACACATGGACCCACAAACATACACACGCAGGCTGCAGTAGCCTGATAAGCCTCATGTCTCACAGATTGCCTCAGTAAATGTTAAGCTGAAGCCATCTCAGTTTGCTAATAGGGAGTGGGTGGAAGTGAATGAATCAAAATTTCCTTCAGTTACATTTGCTGAAGATTACCTAAATTAAAACGAGCCTGCATAAGAGACAGTCATCCCAATCCCTCTACTTAGGCATGATGATAAAGGGTACAGCAGAGAATCTCCAAATATTCCCACAGCCGAGTCCAAGACGCGCCTCTTACGCCAACAAAAAGCAGCTTATGGCACTTCACAGAGGAATACTTGTCTTCAAACTCTGGACCTGTTCAAAGTTGGCGAGATGAAATGTGAGTCAAAGGTTTAAGCACCACAAACACTGCAGATGCCATTTCATCATAAATTAAAACACAAGCCCCAGAGTGTCCTGTTGGGGAGGTTGTTCAGCTAAAGTCACCGTCAAAACCAAATGCTATCAGACCTCTGTTTGAATTCTCGTGGTCTCTTAAGAGTTGTATATAAGAAAGGTTTTGGTGTGTTTCACTTTCTCCCTGACTTCAGGAAAAGTACAGATTCTGCAGACTCTCAGGCAGAATTCACTTCCGGTGAGTTCAGCAGTGAAATCTGTTTCTCACAGACCGGGGGCTTTTGTCTTGGACATTGTGACATGAAGTCTCTAATGTGCTCATATACCCTGCAAGAAGAAACCAGGCTGTGCTGCCGCTCAGCTGCCCTGTGGCTCGGGTGACCTCTGCTTAGGCCCAGACTCTGGCTCTTAATTGTGTCTGGAGGAATTCTGCTGTCTTAAGACAAGCTTAAGTTTAGACCAGGGGCTTCCTGCCCTTTACTGCATAGAGCAGTTAAACACCGCACTGTGTGGCAATCCACTCTCTTTCTATCAGTTTAATCAACTGGGTACTATCACACCAATTTAAAGCTCACAACAAAATGTTGAATTTAATGGAGCTTCGAGTGGCATTTTGAAAGGTAACTGTGATGACATTCGGTTTTTATAAGTTTCAGTTACTGAGTAAGTGTGTTTTGTCACGGTTTCCATATTTCTTGACATCCTCATAACTTTTGTTCTTGAAGTCTTAAGTAAGAGACAGTTATGGACCCAATATTGCCCATATCAAGGGCAAATTATGTCCACATAATTTTATATTTCATTTCAAAGGAAGCTCTTAAGAAAAAAGAAAGTATATAGTGGTTTTTACAATGTAGCCCCAGAAGCTATTTTCCTGTCTCTGACACTTGTGTCACAGTCACAGCAAAGCCCGATTTGCCCTGGATTACTTTCTGACTCTGATATAAGCTCTGTCATATGTTCTAACACCCGTTCCCTGACTTTCTCCCATCGTATCTCAGCATCTTCATACCCATTACAGGAAAAAACACATCTCGTCTTTGATTGTGAAACACAATCATCTCCTGCTCCATTTGGCATTTAAACACAGCTGTGATTTCCTCTCCCTCTCCTTTGGTGATCATCTCGGTGTTGATTGCCTCTTGCTGCGCACATTTGCAGGACTAAAGGCTGCTTTCATTGGAAAATGAGAGATCAGAACAGCTGATCAAGAAACAAATGAGGTGAGTGACATTCACCATATAATGTGGGACGAAATGCAAAGGCCCCTTTTTTAATGAAAAAATTACAACAGATGTTCCTCAAGGCCACATCTAGATATTTAAACTTTTAAGTTCACTGTATCTGTCTGTAGCATTTGGGGAAACATACAGGTCATTTACAGATGTTGCATGCATGGTTTAAATAAATACATTTTTTACAAATGTGCACATTAATAAATACATAATGTAGTAAGTGTACTATCTATACACAGCTGTATTATTTTAATAGCCACACAATAGGATTTACAGTATAAGCAGTGTCGATACTACTCAGCCTGGGTATAGACATCAAGGCTTAATATCATATTTATAGTTTATACACTAACAGTATGCCAGATATAATGGACTGATATTACATGGATTTCCAAATCATCACACTATGACACATTTTGTGACACTGTCTGCCATTGAAAACAATCATAATTTCATTTTGGTGTCCAGTATTTGACAAATTTCCTTTGATGAAATATAATATATCTCCTCAGTCACCGGAACACAATATCATACAAACACCACACAAACATAACAAAACACGACTGAACTTCCAGACTTTGAGATGACAGCTCAGAAATGATGGTGAGGCCGTCTGCACTGTCAGAATAGTTACTGCATCTCAGCACGACACATCCTGTAGCACTGACTGTCACTGCTACATTGCTCACAGCCATCTTAATAGTGGCACAGACACCCTGTATACTAAGGAACGTATGGATGAGGAGGTAGACAGTTACCAATAGCCACAGATCCACAGCCTTAATTACTAGTACATCAATCATGACCCTAAACATCTGTACCAACAGTGTGATTGTGGTTCAGTGGCTATTGGCAACATTAACCTTACAGTGAGAGCCAGGTGGATAGATGTGACCTCTGAGCCCACATCCTGTCCAGTCTTCAGTCGGCATACAGGATGAAGCCTGAGAAGGTGCTGTATTTATTGCTGTTGCCCCCGTGAGCCTTGCCCCCATCCAGTTTTATGAAAACCTCATCACCTGCATCCAGATGAAGGATGACACTGTTGCTGGCGTAGTCATAACTCTGGTCCTGGTCTTGGGCAATGGCGCTGGCCCTGACCTGGAATGTGACATGCACACACAGACATTGAGTCAGTCAGTAAAGAAATGTGAATGGTAAAATCAAGAAGAGAAAGACTTAGAATGAATCATTTTAAACTGATGCCTTAACAAACAAATAATAGCAAAATACATGTGCATATTGTAATAAAATGAAAAATGTATATTTGTTTTACATTAGTATTAAGAGGAAGACATTGGTGCTGATACTGCTTAATTTGATGCTCACCAACCTTGAGTGACGTCCTCATTCACTGGGCGATTTGTACACCATGTGCAATCTAAAAGCCCTGTTTTAACTGAACAATATTTGCAAGATGTGTGGACTGAATTTGAGAGTTTGACTTTGCATAAAGTGTGCCTCCTGTGGTGAATATCTTTGTTTTCCTCTCATGACTCCTCTGAAAGGGTCAGGCATGAGTCAGTATGCCTCTAAGGAATGCTCTACTCCTACATTTACTTTTCTCTTGGAGCAGCAATGGAAATGCCATGTTTTTCTGAATACGAGTGTCACTGTGTACTGAAGGTGTTAGATCTGAACACCCAAATCTCTTAGTGAAACTTGAGGAAGTTGCTTTGCAAGTACAGTTAGCCGCTGAAGGACTTATCCCCACTAAACCTAAGCTAATGTGTAATGATCTGAGTTGCCAGGTTGACTGTTGCACTACAGCTTCACCAGCCAGCCATTAACGTATAAACCATGCTTCACCCAGACTGTGGTGAAGATAACAAATAGGAACACAGAGCTCCAATTAGTGCTGATAGAGTACAACAATGTATTTCATGGGGCTGCAGGTTTTGAAATGAAAGGCTGATCCACCGATGACAGCATGTTGATGGATTCTGGAGACATGAGGACATTGTAGCCTGCGTCCAACATCAGATTAAGTGTAGAAGCATGATGTCCACCGCTGACACACACAAGCACTTCACTCACATTAATTGCAAATGTACAACATAATCTCACCTATATTAGTAATATGGTAATTTTAACCAGGGATATGAAGTAAGGATTCTACTTTGCTGAAGTTTGGCTGAAGTGCCCTCCAGGACCAAATTTATAAATAATAACAACCCTATCAGCAGTTAAATAGTTGGCTGCATGTTTACTTTGCCAGGTTTACATTGCAGTTTTATTCTAGAAGCTGTTTTGTGTTTGGTTATTTGGTTACTGTGCAGTAAACTGTTACCATGGACCTTTGTAATATGTACAGTATTTAGACTTTTGGAGATGTTCAGTAATTCTTTAATTTCTTTAAAAGAATTAGTGCTCTTAATAGGGAAACTAATTACTTTGTTCATTTTCCTTCATTATGCAGTAATTTAAAGTAAGTTGGGAAGGGTGGGAATGTTTAGATTTATCCAGTGCCATTTAAGATTTCTGTGCACGTCCATGCTTATAACTCTTACAGTATTTACAAAAATCAAAGCTTATAGTAACAGTATATGAAGGCCTGAGGGTTAACATACAAAGCCCTTAATGACAAGGCTCCATTGTATCTTAAAGACCTCGTAGAGCCTTATCATCCTAACAGAGCACTTCACTCTCAGAGTGCAGGTTTACTTGTGGTTCCTAGAGTCCACAGAAGCAGAATGGGAGGCAGAGCCTTTAGCTATCAAGCTCCTCTCCTATGGAACCAACTCCCAGTCTCAGTTCAGGAGGCGGACACCCTCTCTACCTTTAAGATTAGACTTAAGACGTTCCTTTTTGATAAAGCTTATAGTTAGGGCTGGATCAGGTGACCCTGAGCCTTCCCTTAGTTATGCTGCTATAGGCCTAGGCTGCTGGGGGCCCCATGATGCTCTGAGTTTCTTTCCCCTCCCCTCCTGCTCTCCTCTCCTCTCCTCTCCTCTCCTCTCCTCTCCTCTCCTCTCCTCTCCTCTCCTCTCCTTTCTCTCCCTATGCTTCTATATGCCACCACTACACATCACTAACTTTGTGTCTCCTCTCTCCCGTAGTGTGTCCTCTCTCTCTCCCTGTACCTTT
>NW_018127949.1:2143853-2149195 GCF_001952655.1 Monopterus albus
AGTTTTTCCTCCCCACTGTCGCCAAGTAATTGCTCAAGGGGGATTTGTTGGGTTTTCCCTATGTAATAATATTGATAACAGTAAGGTCTAGACCTTACTTTGTAAAGGGTCCTGAGATGGCTTTTGTTGTGATTTGGCGCTATACAAATAAAATTTGATTTTATTTGATTTGATCATGAGTAAATTATACAACCAATACAATAGCCTTGAATGATAGGTGGGAATCTAAAATGTGTCTAATATATGTTTTTAGGGTGTGACGTTGTTGTCTTGGATATAGTCCAAGTTATTTTTACCTCTGGTACAAAGTAACACAAACACCTTACAGTATGATGCAGTCCAATTTGACAGCAAAGTGTGCTGTGTGTGATGTATCTCAGAACTGTCTGAAAGTACACACCATGGGCTGTATCTTGCAAAACAACCTAGTAAAACAAGAAAAATCAAAAAAGATCTCTGTGAGCTTCAATATCTTCAATTCTAATAAAGCATTTTTAATGTGGCTGTTATTGGATTGTATTATACTGTACAGTTGATTATGTTATTGTGTTCTTGTCCTGTACAGCCTGTTGCAGCATGGCTGAGATGTTTGCAGGAAATTTCAAGGCTCAGATTTACTAAGATCGGTGTTGACGCCTGAGGCTTTAAGGACATTACAAAATTATCTATGAATATATCAAATATCATGACTTAGCACTGAAGCGCCTGCACCTGACAGGCAGTCTGATAACACACACTGGCATATCATGTTTCCCTGAAGTTTGTTGTATTTCTAAGGGCACCAGCTTTGAATCAGCCACTACCCCAGGCTCTATTTTGATGTGTGCAAGGTTGAGATAGCACTGCACTCCTTCCACTCACTTCAATGTGCACATCAGTGGATGTGTAATATGCACAGGTACACAGTCTGGCAGTGTGTCACTATGCATTGTCATTATAGTGGACCATAACACCAGATCAAGTCAGAACTGAAATCACTATACACCTGAATGCATGACTACTAAATTTAGACTGCCAGTACACTGGTGACACTGTTCCCTGAGCATCTGGATCCCATTGTATAGACAGAAGGAGTGAAAATGAACTAACTATGCTCTAATGGAGCTGAAAGTCTTGGCAGAATATGTTGGGTGGCTCCAATGTGATTGCCATCTAATAGGTCGAGCTGTTTTGTTCTCTGGAAGCCCTTGGAATTATAATCACATGATGGTTTTGTTTTCCCCCCTTTTCACTATGAATATGAAAACTGTTCACATTTATTTTGAGTTTTTCTGATGCACCTTATTTGCTGATGAATTATCTCCCCGGCCTGAATAAAAAGTTTGGCGACTCCTACACTGACTCTTCATAATTGATGTGACTCTACTCCTAACAATGATTCAGGCTTCATAACTCATATTATCAGTAAAAGATATATTTCTATATTGAGAAATTGTGCTTTTTCCATTTGATAAATTCATCATTAAACATTAGGATTTGTGTCCAGAGAGTTAAAAGTGTTACCTACCAGACCATTCTTGATTAGGTCAGCCCACATGCTGGTGCCATCTCCTCCCCTCATCAGTACATTGTAGATGAAAAAGTAGGTACCAGGGATCTTGCAGGTGAACTTTCCCGTTGCACCCTCATAGTTACCACCGATATTAGTCACCACATCATCAAAGCGCAGAATGTCATAACCTTCTTGAGGGTTTCGTAGTCCTGCATAAAATGCCACTCGAGGTGTGGTGTTATAGGTGGTTGTGCTAACTGCTCCTTTACCCCCTAAACCTAGTATCCCCGTCCGCACTATGTCCACACCATCTCCTGGTGGTCCCTTTGGCCCTGGTGGTCCTGGCTCTCCAGGTGGTCCTGGGGGCCCAGGTTTGCCTGGACGTCCTGGTTTACCTTGTGGACCATGAGCACTGTAGGTAGGCAGCGGTGGGCCAATGCTATGATCGCTCACATCTGCCTCGTTGTCCACCTGTAGACCCGTAGTAGTTGTATCTGCACCCGTGTGCACACCTGTGCCTGTTGTGCCTGTGCTGGAGAAGGGGTCACAAACCATGCGGCAGGTACCCAGCATCTCGTAGTGGCTCGCGCTTTCATCTACTCCACCTGTGCCAACAGAACTGACCAGCACAGGGATAAGGACCACCAGAACCAGGACCAGCATGACCCCCACAGCAGCTGCCACCAGGGTCTTCCGCCCGATGCTCAGCCGGGGAAGGGGCTGCGCTGCCAGCGTGGAACTCTCTGGGGTGGAAATGGTGACTGTGGGGAGTGCGTCCACCTGGCAAAACGCAGACACTGTGAAGCTCTCTGATGGTGGAGATAGTGCCCAGGGATAGATAGAATGAGTGTGTGAGTGAGTGATAGAGCAGTGTAGGAGTAAAGGAGAGGGAGTGGAGCATGGGACCGAAGTGATCAAAAGGAGAGAGGGACTGAGGAAAGAGTAACAGAAGAGGAGGGGAGAGCGAGTAAGACAGCTTGAGAGGGGAAAAAAGAATCAAGGGGAGGAGACAGCGAGCAACATATACTTACTAACCATCTGAGGCAGGGCTGAGGAGGGCACTTTCCTACTGGCAGATGTGAAAAGGCTAGGAAGACCTAAAGGAGTGTGATAATCAGTGCACAAAGAATGAGAACATAATCAATTCATTCATGTTTACTGGATAATGAAAATGAGGATGTATGAGAAGGATCAAAATTTTAGGAAAGACCATTTATGTATTACCACCAGTGGTAGATAAATAGCATAGATTTTGTGTATTCCTACAAGAAAATATGCTATTTTGTACAATAAGAAGTAGTAGTTTAATGTGCAATTGGCTCTGCTGTGTTTTGTCAAGGTCAAATGTGTGTTTCCTTATATGCCTGTGTGTTTGTGTGTGAGTGTGTGTGTAGCAGCAGCTCTGGAATCATTTCTAGGCATCTGTGGTTAGTCAAGCTGCGACCTTCACAAAGTCAGCAAACTTTTAAAGGGGTCGTTAATAGTATGTAAGTGAAATTCAGTTTTATTACAATACTGATCTTATAATTCCTATCGGTGATAGAATTTTACTCACTACATTAAATGCTGATCCCTTGGGGTTGCAGCAAAATTAGTAGAGCAAATGACACAAGTGGTCTGGCTATGAAACATATTGCAGCCAAGTCCTACACTGCTTCCAAAATGTTAAAGCCCTACTATGAATGAAAAGTTAAGCAGCTATAAATATATTATTGGTTACACCTACGCTTCACAGAAGACAAATGTCGGCTGTGAAAAACATCTATTAAAATATCACCTGCAGCAGCACAGTAGCATGCTTTAGCAAAATATGTAAATGTTATAAATACATACATGGAAAAGATCAGCTAAAGGAAACTTACCACTGTTTTTTATTCCAACTGACTTGGTCTAATTCCATATTAATGAAGCATGAAACCTACGAGCCACAGCAGTTCAGGCAGACAATTTGAGTTGACATGACAGACTCTCTACTGGCCTGACATCTATCAAATGCACTGTTAGCAATAAGGCGGGCTTTTTAAACTCTCAGGGGCCTGCCAGCTGCTGCTGCTGCTGCTGCTGCTAACTCTGATGAGACACTTGGGGCTACCACTGCTCCTCTTTTCATCAGTAAGCTAAGCAAGCATATTATTCCAGGAAGACTTTTTTGAGATTGGAAAAATGGATTGGAAAAAAAGCAATGGAAAAATGAGATTTTTCCATTGAGGTGGCAGGGACCACTGCCTCACTTCACAAGTTGAGCTAAGTTTAAAACTACAGTATGTAATGTATTCATTATATATATTTGTTGTAGAAATTTGCAGCACAGAACACACAGAACACCTTGCCCATTTGTTCCCAGAAGATAACCTCCTTCCTATCAGTTCACCAACAGATGTAAAACCAAGTCACATTGAAGTCAGCTGCACATACATGGCTACAACATGACTGCAAACGGAGAGTCATGCAGTGATGTTAGGTTTTCATGAGTAGCATAAGTAGAAATTAGATTTGTGAGTCCTCTCCACATTTTTGATGCTGCTGTTGCCACAGGACATGACAATGCTAGTGAGTCAGACACCTCGAGCAGTGCTTTCTTACTGAGTCTCTCCAGCTGATGACAGCATGAAATCAGAAGGATGACCAAATAGTTCATATGAGGGAATCTTCTTTAATCTGTTATTATAAAAAACAGTCAAAATGTAATCATCTACATACAAATTCATCCAAGTACACAGTATTATATATGAAATCAAAAGAAATGATATTGTTATAAACACATGTAACAGATTTTTAAAAATTGACCAAAAGTAATAAATTACTGTATGCTACAAAACTGCTGAAAGATTATAAAAACACAAAACAAACACACTAGAGTGTCACACCAGGGCTTACAGTGTGGGTATCATGAACTCCCACGAATCAATCATAAGTCAAAGCACTGATCAAAATAAAATAATTTGCATATACTTTAGAAATGTCAATTTCAAAAGAAATTGTATCTGACAAGTGTACATACAGTATATCAACCATCTCTATTCAAAGGTACGCAGGCTTCTCTAAATTTGACTTTAGTGCTCTCATGTGGCCTTTTCACGTATTACAAGATATGTCAACCGCACATCACATTCATTTTCTCCTGCTGCCCTCACTACAGGGGTAAATGCACTGTGGTATTTTGCATTGTAATTTATATTTTGTGGTATTTTGTCACCGTATGCAGAGCTAAACATGGTTTCAATTAAGATACGCAGTTGGCCTTTGCAGTTTTTACAAAAAGCAACTGTGAAACAGAAAACAGTGGCAAACAACAAATTCAGCTCAGAGACTATAGAGTTGAGTTGTTACAAGATAAGCCACAGCCACACTAACAAGTCCACAAGGACTTTGGTACAGTGGTGTCTTGAGCTAAATCAAACATCATCGCACTCATGCTCACAGTTACTACAGCCAGAAAAGTGATTCTTAGCAAAAGGTAACAAGTGAGAAAGGAGAAAAAAAACAAGCGAGTCCTTTTTTTTCCCCCTATATACACACACTACTATAATATTAACTCACATACTGTGGACAGAAAAGTGATTCTTAGCAAAAATTAACATAGGAGAAAAAGCAAGGGAGTCCTTTTTTTTCCTATATACAGTACTATAATATTAACTCACATACTGTGGGTACGGAAAGTATTCAGACCCCCTTAAATTTTTCACTCTTTGTTATATTGCAGCCATATGCTAAAATCATTTAAGTTCATTTTTTCCTCATTAATGTACACACAGCACCCCATATTGACAGAAAAACACAGAATTTTTGACATTTTTGCAGATTTATTAAAAAAGAAAAACTGAAATATCACAGGGTCATAAGTATTCAG
>NW_018127949.1:2149902-2173756 GCF_001952655.1 Monopterus albus
CCAGAGTGCTCAGGACCTCAGACTGGGCCGAAGGTTCACCTTCCAACAAGACAATGACCCTAAGCACACAGCTAAAATAACGGAGTGGCTTCACAACAACTCCGTGACTGTTCTTGAATGGCCCAGCCAGAGCCCTGACTTAAACCCAATTGAGCATCTCTGGAGAGACCTGAAAATGGCTGTCCACCAACGTTTACCATCCAACCTTACAGAACTGGAGAGGATCTGCAAGGAGGAATGGCAGAGGATCCCCAAATGCAGGTGTGAACTTGTTGCATCATTCCCAAAAAGACTCATGGCTGTATTAGCTCAAAAGGGTGCTTCTACTAAATACTGAGCAAAGGGTCTGAATACTTATGACCATGTGATATTTCAGTTTTTCTTTTTTAATAAATCTGCAAAAATGTCAAAAATTCTGTGTTTTTCTGTCAATATGGGGTGCTGTGTGTACATTAATGAGGAAAAAAATGAACTTAAATGATTTTAGCATATGGCTGCAATATAAAGAGTGAAAAATTTAAGGGGGTCTGAATACTTTCCGTACCCACTGTAGTTTTAAATGGTTCAGCATTTCCATTCCACTGACTGCATTTACATCTTTCACCCAGAGGATGGCACCCACTGCTCGTTCTAGGTGGAGACAAAAAAAATAAAATAAAACGGGGGTCAAGAAAAGCAGACACAAATAAATAGGATGTGATGAAGACCTTTACATTAAAAACCTGGTTATTGTATGAGCAGACTGTCATATTCAGTAAGAGATACAACTCTGTTTGTTTGCACTGCTATTTTAGGGCATTATCCCACAACCATGCAGTAGGAACCTCATCTTATCAGTGAGCATAGGACAGGAGGGGAAGGTGTCTTTGAGCTGCCCTGCCCACATTCCAGCATGGACACATGGGATGGCCTTGTCAGTAACCAGAGAGCTGAGGAAGCAGCAGGACATCTCTGATGTCTATATTCAGGATAAACTCTGCTAGGTGGTCAATTTATCTGACTTTTGGCAGATGCAGGGTGAAATATATTCAGTGCCAGTGCCTATTGATTTATTTAGTATCAAAGTATAAGTTGGGTACATGTTAGAACTATTTTATTTTATAACTCAGATGAAAATAGACAAGATAATTACAAAATCTAGAGCTCTTCAATGTGATTATCTTTCACTGACTTTTGGTATAATAACCCTTTTATATAAAAGTATGCATATCAGCCCCTTGTATGTTTACATAAGAGCTGAAACAGAGTAACTTCCTTGATTCTTTCATTTTGACTCTTCCTTTTTAGGCAATGGGCTGCTGCCTTGCAGCCCCTCTTGGGACTCTGTGGGAATTCCTTAGTTGGTTTACTTGGCTGTTGGCTTTTCTGTCCTCAAATGTTGTTATTTCAGGTTGTGAGGGTGAGGCGAAGAAAGAATTTTCTTTTAAAACTGCTTTGCTGACTTGGTCTACTCTTGAAAAAATTTTGTCCTGGGGTTGTAGACAGTTGTGCATGCTGTTAGTGTTGTCTGTAATAAGCAGCAAATGAATTCACTTTTTTATGTGGAACGGTTACACCACAAGATAGTGTTGCAATGCCTCCCTGATACTTGTATATATTTTCAAAAAGAACTAGCAATAATACCTGAAGAGTAGATAACAAAAATAGGCCTGAAAGGACATTTCATTATTATCATTTATGGGCCTATGTGGAGTTTGACTTTTATTAGGGATATCTCGTTCTATTCTGTTAGACCAGATTGCAGACCTCCCTAAAAACTATCAGTCACGGCTCCAATTCCTTTGCTGGAGGTGCCAAAAGAGCTTGTCTTGACTGCGTACTCCTCACAACAGCAGACACATATTTCCCTTTTTAGGGCATGACTAACTATTGCGTAATTTAGGGAGCACTTCGATCTTTAGCAAACTCACCCGTTTGGAATCGACAGGGACCGAACCAGAGCGACAGCCCGATCGACCAATCAGACGCCAGGGAAATAGCTTTCTCACATCGCTGATTGGACAGAGGGTAGACAGCCTTCGTTGACCCAAAGGTTGCTCGCGCCTACTCTCTAGCTGGGAGTTCTTCATGTTCGCGGCCTTAGTTGTAGTCTACATACTGGAGAGTGAGACTCCACCTGGAAAAAAAAGCTACAGGGGTTGTTTTAGGCGTTTGTAGCAGGAGTTTGGGAGAAAACTGCCTTGGGTGGTAAGAAATTATTTGCTTTTCTCTTGGATAGCGATATAAAGTTTTCGCCATGCCGGTTTTTCACACGAAGACGATAGAAAGTATCCTGGAGCCGGTGGCTCAGCAAATATCCCATCTGGTGATAATGCACGAAGAAGGTGAAGTTGATGGAAAAGCTATTCCAGATCTGTCGGCGCCGGTTGCTGCGGTGCAAGCGGCGGTCAGCAACCTTGTTCGGGTGAGTAACTTTCTTCCATTTGTAAAATCCTACGTGGTAAAGTCTGCCTGAACGCGGTAGGTGTTGTAGACCGTATGTCGCCCTTCGCCCAACACCATTCTCAACGAAAGTTGAAGCACTTCCCAAGACTAAAATGTAGCTGTCTAGTCTTATGCGTTTAATGCCAGAAAGGAATTACGCATGCAGTTGAAGTTCATCGAAGTTGGTTTGGGGCAGTGACGCCCTTTTCCCCTTGAAAATATACCCTACCTCCTCTGTAGTCGACTGCCATGTCTTGACGTAGGCACCGCTGCTAGCCAGGTGCTGGAGCAGACTACAGATTTACTTCTTCGTTTGACCCAGTTCACTCCACAGATCAACTGCACTAACTAACTGCCTCTGAACATTTATGTGAAAATGAGTATGAATGAACCTCAAATACAGGAGTTTAGATTTGATCAATCTCACTTCACTAACATTAGTTTATAGTAGGTGGGACTTTTTTTTTTGCACAGCAAAACTTCCAAACAGCTCTAGTTATGAAGGCTACTGCTGCAAGAGACCGTTGGAAAAACGATGGAACACTGATGCAAAGTAATAAATATTATATGTCAGCTGTCAGTGCTCTGCCAATGTGAGGAAATAAATTGAAATACGAACAGGAAGCACTGTCAAACCAAGGCTGCACATGCCTTCACATGTCAACATGATTTTTCTGCATGTGGATCTCATGTTGTACTGCATTTTGTTATTTGATTTGGAATCAGAACTATATTTTTCTGTTCTTAATTAGGTCACATACATTATTAAGAGTTGTGATCCTATTATATTTAGATGGGTCACACATTTGGAAAACTGCAATAGCAGAAACTTGTAGTGTGTATGAAGTACTGTCTACTACTGTAGTAAGCTTTGTCTGTAGAACTTTTCCAGATTTGACTTGCTAGCATCAAAAATTGGTTAGATGTTTTGAGGAAACCCATAATATGAATTAAAAGGAACCTAAACTAATCACTTGTATTTTTACCCATAGCCTAGAACTACAAGATTTTTGAGAATACTTGCCACGGTAGAGATACAGTTCTATAGTTTTAACTTGCTCTTAATGCAGGTGCTTGTATATTACCATGTCTGGTTGGTATCCATGACATTTTTCTATCCACATAGAGCAATTAAAAAGTCTTTCCAGCTATTAATTGTGTATTTGAAGACTGTCTTTCTGAAACATTAAATTACTGCCCTCTTTGCCAGGTCATTTTTGAAAAAATATGTTAATTTCAGCTTCACCTGGTTTTAAATAAAGGATAATCATCATCTTGACCAGCTGTAGCTGTAATTTGATGTATTTTTAGAATAAAAAAAAAACCCATCATCACCACATTGGTGTTCATCAGAACTGCATTGCAACTATCATTTCCTTAAATTTGAGCCTAAAGCACCAATACATAGAAAGTTTCTTAGAAAGGAAACAATGAGGAACTGTGAGATACTGCAGCATTTAAGGAAAAGAGGAGATAAGAGCTATATAAGGCACTCTTGGTTCCTGTGTGTTACTCCCTCTGTCATCCTGGTCAGAGACACTCAGTCTCAGGCAGTTGTTGGGTGATAAATTTGGGCACTTGCCTTGGCCTCTCCTGTCAGCAAAGGAATGCTTAGTGTAGAAGCTTTGTTTACCATTGCCTGCAATTTATGCACGAGGTTTTATGGTCCAAAACTATTTCAGGTCATTTCACTTCATTCTTTGCCTTTGTTTTTGCTTAATATTCAGTCTCAGACTATAGTGTGTGTGATCCTTGTATGTTTACACCCACCAGACTTCCTCAGAGGGGCATTAAGGAAATTGTGGTGTTTATTTTTGAAGTTATATGTTGACCGAATTCCTTCACTGCAGTGATATCAAGGTTTTGTGAAGATACTTTAATATCTAAACTGTTCATAAACATTGTCATAAACTATTTTAGTTCCATGTAGTAAAACTTTGGACCTGAACCTATGGAAGTAATTTCTTACCTAATTATATTTTTGTAATAACTGCAAACAATCACTACAGATGAATGTGCTATAATTATGATGATGGATGATGTGATGTCAAATCTCCTATTTTAGATAATGCACATTTAAATAGAGCAACATGCTGCTGATTACGAATACAGAGTTTGTCAGGATGTCCTGTCACATCAATAGTTCCTATGCAGCCTCAACTAACCAGGCTCTCTGGACATTCTGAGTTGTGAGCAGATGTTTCCAGCAGTGCCATGAATGCTAGGCTTGTAATCATTGCCAGTTGCTGTAGCAACACTACAATATAGACTGCGTTATGAGTTCATGGAAGTTAAGAATCAGATGTAATTTCTTCTGGCTTTAGTCTCACCAGTCCTGTGAGTCATACATGGCAAAGCTCAAGTGAGGAAAAAGAACCTGTTTGACTTTAATTTGAGACTTTTCTGTTATTGATGGTAATTGGATGATTTTAGGAAACAGGAATGCTTTTTCCAAGATCACTTACAGTCTAGGTGTTGCCATTTTTGTCCACTCATGGCTCATTGTTTTCATAATCTCGATTTGTGAGTTCTCAGTTTTTGCACCTATTATAAGTCACTCAGTTTACCATAACCTGTTAAAGTAAATCTCTGCCTGGGAAGTAAATTAGTTTTGAGGAAATGCCTTTCTCCAGACATTCTCAGGATGGGACTGTGTCACATAAAAGCTATTTACCTCACTCTGTGTCGCCCAGAAAACCACATGTTTCCCAGCCTTTCCTCTTCATGGGTACTGGTCAAAATCTCTTGAGCCAGAAGCTTAAGCACAGTTTATCAAGATTTTGGATGACTTAAAATCTGACTACTCTGATGGCTGCATCAGGTTGCTTGCCATTGCCAGACAAAGAAATAGCAGATGAGCTTTCAGGACTTTCTTGAACTATCTGAGGAGTGCACTGACTGATTCTAGTATTTTAAATGTAGCATGATCACAAACCATTGTGAGTCAAATGTGTTCAGTCTAATGAAGACCCTTCACTGGTACTCAGAATCCTTGGCTTCAGGGTTTTCTGATTGACACAATGAGCCAGACCTCAATTCAAGATGTGAAGAAAAGCAGGAATTTGTCCAATGTCAGCTGAGCTGATCCTTTGAATGAGCAACTTTCTTGAAATGTTGTTAGATTATCAATTAACATCTGTAAATAAATAAATATCTGTTGTGATTAAATGGTTCTTTGATAAGTGGGAGAGATTACTGGCCCTCTTGATTTCAGGCCTGCTGTACTTCCTTATTTTTCTAGCTCCTTTTTAGGTGTTGGATAATGAAAAGTGATACAGGGCCCCGGAGCAGATAGTCATAAGTGTTTTGACTTCCTGTGTACACAAATCACAAGGCTCATATCAGTTGCAGAGATGCTTCTAGTACTAAGCGGTTGTGTAATTGTTTGCATGTAAAAAATATCTTCTGCAATGGTGGTGAGGTTACAAAATACCACTGTGTTTTATGCAACAATGCCAAAAAATGTAGTTATTAGAATTTGGGCTCAGCAGTAGTACTACATGACTTATGAACTGCTTGAACAGTATGACTGAATTCATTTCAGTTGTTCTGGAGGCCACAACCACAGCACACTCTGATGTGTTCAACTTTCTTGAACTTTGAGATGAGTACATGAAATACTCAGCTGTCATTAGATCTGCATTTGATGTTGTCTTGAATAGTCATTTAAATTGCTTACTTTAACAGATGGGGAAACAAAGTGCTTAAATGCATACAAAGAAAATGTTTCCTATTACCTGGTACTCCAGCTTCCTGCATTTGGTCAAGGGAAATCTTTTCACACTACTCACTGTTTGTTTTTTGTTTTTTTTTCTCCATTCTGGCAGTGGTACAAAATGACTACAGTGTTTGAATAGTTTCCAATTAAAAGAGATAATCTAGTCTTTGCAGAAATGCACTGTGTTATAGATTTATACTGCATCTGTAGACTATTTTCAGGAATTTGATGACTAATTGTCAGGCTGGGAGGGTGTAGAGGACTGTTGAATGAAAAGGAGATGCAGGAAGTTAAGCCACGAAGACCCAACAGCTGTTGGCCCCACTCAGGAACAGGAGTGCGAGCCAGTGAAGAGAAACCCCTCTTCCTCTTTCTCAGCAGTCAGAGCTGCATACCATGGAAGGTGAACTAGAGATGTCACTTTTTCCAAAAAGAAATCAAGTACAAATTAATGAGAAGTAAAACTTATTTAGTGGAAATGAATCGGAATGCAGCCATGTAGTCTTACACCCAACTAGAAAGTAGGAGTGATGTTCATTTTATTTGTAGCGACTCTGCTGCCTCACCTGGATGACATGCTGTTGGGCGACTTCTCAGATTTATGTTTTATGAAGCTGACAAACAGTCTTATATCTAGGGCTTGAAGGAGAATAATAAAAGTGCCAGTACTCTAAACCAGCACCCTGGAGAGCTTGCACCTCCAGCATGTTGGGACCCGAGTCATGTGCACAAATTAGTACTCTGAAAGTATGAATGACTAATAATTTATGTGCATGACTTACCAAAAATTATCCTGCATACTTTCTGTGCTCTGTACAGATATTCCATTTATAGACTGAGGATTTAAATGATGCAAGAAAAAATCCAGGTTATTATCCAGATCTGAACTCGACCACATCGTTCACCACATAGCAACTGCATATTTTTGTCTCCTCTCATGGCTTCTTTGAGCAGGAAACTGGCCATTGTTTCCCAACACTGGACTTATAATAGCTCGATTGTGTTTTGACACTCACTAGAAGTGGCAGTACGTAGTAATAACTGGTTTTATGCAGTTAGTCTGAAATCATGTTGGCATTCTCTACCGGTGACTAGTTTCCTTCATTTTGCATTATCAAAGTTAACAACAAGTGCCTAGTTTAATTATCTATGACAAGCCTTCTATTGACTCATTGTTTTTTAAGAGCAGTCACACTGATGAGTACCACTGCCTAGTAACACTGTGTGAACTGCTATGCTCCTGCAACATGGAGTAAGATTGATAGTTGTTATATATTCTCTCTGCCAGCAGGGCCTGTTTTGCCATGGCCAAGAATTCCTTATGATTTGTGACTTTCATCACCTTGTAAACCCAGCGTGTTGCTACTTCCTGGACCAGATTAATAAATTATGTTTGACACCACTTGACAGATGCATGATAAAGGAACTGACCTTCAGTGTAGCCTGAGTCATTATTTGTCAAAAGCCATTTGATATCTCATTACTTGCTGGATCTGAGACTATTGATCAAGGGTAGCTAATGGGTAGGCATGCTATATCAGCAATTTGTGTGTGTGTGTGTGTGTGTGTGTGTGTGTGTGTGTGTGTGTGTGTCATATCAGATCCCAGTGCAAAGTCACTTACACTTGGAATCGGTGTCCAAGTTGCACTTTGAGAAGCTATACTTCTATGCAGAATGTACATATAGTTTATTTGTAGGACATTGCTAAGGGCAGTAGTGGCATCGCTTGCCAGAATTTTGCCATCATAGATCTTTGTGATCACCACAACAAATGCAGCACTGTGCTAAAACTAGCCAACATGTGAAAGGCAGGCTGTCTTGGCAGCCTTAAGGCTTTCAAAGTGCCCTTTCTTCTCCCAACAGAGCGACGGGTTGTCAACAAAGCCGAGTCTGTGCTAAAGGAACAGCCACTTTATCAAGCTACTTCACAACACAGGGTTTCCACACAGTGCTCTTGGATGGTAAAAGGAGTGCCAGTGTTTCCACTCCAGACACAAATGGTAAATGACAGTCAGCCAGTAGCGTGGTATGTGGCAGCTTGGAAGAAGATGACGCGCTGAATTCATGAAAGGTTGGATGTGGACAGCTTAAAGAGATTTGCTACAACCTATTTAAGGCATGAAATATTTCTGTTGTGGTTTGTCTCATCTCTGATTAATAATGAACTGAAACTTGACACCCACATGTCGTCATCATCAAGCAAAAGCAAATGCCAAAAATACATTCTATTCAATAACAGAAGAGTATTTTACAGTTTTGATGATTGTTTGAGGTAAAGTCATTTATCATTCAACAACAGCAAATATTAGCTATTTTCACATTCTCTAATATCATAATTCTTAAGTTTTTTATACCATTGTTTGTTGGATATCTTTGTGTTTGGGCTCTTGGTCAGAGAAAACATGCAATTTTAAGATGTCATCATGGGGTCTACAGCAACAGATGGACATTTTCAGAACTTTCTAAGATGATGTAAACTACCCATTTAAGCCAAAAGTACCTAACAGATGATTCAATAATTAAAAAGAAATCAAGCTGCAGTTCTGATGTCAAGCCTTGATCAGTGTTGGAATTTGGTCCAAAACCATGACAGCGGCTCAAAATAGAGATGAAAGCCAGGCATCACAAACTGCTTGACAACAACTGTTACAAACTTGGGTTACAGTTCTATTTTTGTAGCAAATTCTTTGGATCACTGTTTGGACTGTTTTTGAACTTCAGACAGCAAGAAGAGGCTTTGACCAGAGGAGTGAAAGGAAGATGGCAACGGCTTATTAAATACAGAACCAAGATGTTCTTGTCTGCTTGGTTTTAGCCCCTTCTGTGTGATGCTGTGGAGAATCTGACTTGGTGCTTGTTAAAAGTAGCTTGCTTACAGCATTTGGCACCTAGGTTGTAGTTTTAGTTAGGTCATGTCAAAACTTGATTTTGTGTGTATTAGGGAGCAGCTCTAACTTACATAGCCTCCTGTACTGCCATGTTAACAATTGCATATCACTTTTATACCACGGACAATAGAAAATAAATCAGAATCTGTGTTTTAAAAGTTTGTTGGTAGTCAAACTAGCTCATGACTGAATTATAATCAGAAGAGGAAGTGTGAAGCAATGTTGTTTCTCTATGCTTGATTGATTTAGATCTGTATGAGTTGTAACTGCCCCTACTAAACCAACAAAAAAAGTATTTTGTGTGGCAGCGTTATGACATTTTTGTCAGCAGACAGTTCTGTGATGAAGCAATCAAAGCAATAAGACTTAAAAAATTTTTGTGTATTAGAGATGATTAAAAGTCTGATTCATCTATGTGTTCAGCCAGCATTATCATCAATAACATAAACATAGCTAAAGTGCTGTCACCTGTCTGGGCTGGGCAATTCGTTATGATATGCAGCACCTGATTAAGATGAAACAAAAAGAATGACAGTTACATGTACTCCATTAATTAACTCGTGCTGTGTCTTATTGATTGTACCTGGCCTTTTTTTTCTTTGAAATGTCTTGTTCTATTAAATCATAGTTGATTGATGTTTACTCTGTGTTTTCCAGGTGGGGAAGGAGACTGTACAAACCACTGAAGACCAGATTATGAAAAGGGACATGCAACCAGCTTTTATCAAGTATGTCCTATAAGCTCAGTTTGCACACCTCAACTTCATATAGTGACAAACCTGTCAAATGGATTTAGATGAAGTAATTGTCCCTCTCCAGTATGTGGAACCCACTAGCCTCTCTTTGGCTCTTTTTTTCTCTGTTTATCTGTTGCAGTAACTGCTGGTTGTGCCCAAGCAAAGGTCAGACATGGCATGTTAAGTGCCTCAGTGTCTTGCCCTGGTGAAACATGAATACATTATTGCCCAGGGAGGAAGTCCGTTACCCTGAAGGCTGCAAACACATACATGTCCTCATAGATGAGTCACTGTCTGCTGCTGCTTTTCATTTATGTTGAAACATGAAACGCAACCACAAAGAAAGTTTATGTATTGATGTTGGGAGAGAAAGACACATGCAGTACATGTTCATTCACGGTATTTATTTCCCTGCCTGTCCCCAGATCAGCCAAACCATTATCTTATGCTCGTATGATTCCTGTCCATATCAGTCTTTGACTAATTGTTACTATATGGGAGACCACACACACACGTGAGAGGTCACATTGTCACTCTGTTGTCATCCATCAGCACATGTACTGAAATACATCTCCTTCACCAAATATAGTCTGTGGGGGTCTAGTTAATGCATGGTGTTTGTTGCTAGTGCACGTTGAAGGACACTGCTGGCTGGCTCTTCCATGACACCCCCCATATTAGCCTTGATGTCATGCACATACATTAGCCCTTATGCTTCAGGAGATGTGATCCTTTTAGAAGAATGGAAACTAAGCTACTCTTGTTTGGCCCCTTTGCAATGCCTAAAAATGTGGATAATAGCAATAATGTTACCGTCTGACGGCAGCAACATTTGGCCTGTAGGTAAAACTTTTAAGCTGTTACACTGTCAGAACTAGAATATGTGTCAATCATTGTTCTATGCAGGCTTGTTCCCAGTTTCCCTGTGCAAAATGGCTGTTACGATACTATGCTTGTGGCATGTATGATGCTAAATCACACTGAGCCTGCAGCTTCTGCTGTAGTTAAATTAGGCTGATGTCAGCTCCACCTCATGAAGTACAGATCACATCCTGTGAGATAAGTCAGTCAGGCCAGATTTTATTTATGTGCCTCACAGTCACAAGTTTCCCTCACTGGACTTCTCATTTATATTATGTTTAATCTGCTCCCACTTTGCTCTCCTCATATCCTGCTCACTTAGAGAAAATGAAAAAAAATGAAATGGTTTTTGCAGCAGTATTTGCTTAAAATGTGTTGAGAAGCATGAACGAAGACTAAACAGTCATGTTGAGACAGCAGCTACTGAATGTTTAGGCTAGTGGTGTTCCCAAGCTTCCGCCTGTTTTTGCTGCAGGCAGTATGCTGTTTCCATGTGTGGTGTCCATCTGGCTTCCGACGGGCTTTGTGTCATTAGCATAGCTTGTTTTCAGGATTTTTTTTTTTTTGTTGCTGGTCTTCAAATCCGTTGTCTTCTGTATTCCACAGAGTGGAGAATGCATGCACTAAGCTGGTGCAGGCTGCCTCCATGCTGAAAGCTGATCCATACTCTGTTCCTGCTCGGGACTACCTCATCGATGGTTCCCGGGGCATCCTTTCTGGGACCTCTGACCTACTTCTGACCTTCGATGAGGCCGAGGTATTCATTCATTCATTCTTAATTTTATTTGGAAAAACTAACTAGGAGAAGCCTGTTTGCTAAACATGGAGGTCAGAGTGCAGATAGTGATACAGGAATGATGTATTTATCCAGTGGCACTGTTAGATATATCAGTGGACGAACTGGTTTTTCTGCCTCTTGTGCTTTTGAGTTATCCCAGTGCGTTAATAAAACATTAGAGCAAAATGGTGTGTGCTTACATGTGCTCTGATTTGTCCCCATCTCTCCTCCCACTTGTAGTGGTCACATGTTTACAGATGATTTCTCACATGAAAATGTGCTTTGGTAATTATAAACACAATAAAAGTAAAAAATAGCAAAAGGCAGTATTTTTAATAAGCTAATAAATAAAGTGCAACCTGATGCAAAAATGAAAGGCCAGGAATCGCAGCTTCTGCATAAAAGTCAGATGCACCATCAAGGGAGTCAAATATGAGCTAAACATGGCAAATAAAATATACAGCCTGACCATGCAGAGACGAACTGCATTGCACTAAATTTCAGCATTACATATTTTTACATGGGATATTGTATATTTGAATTTAAGTTAAGCTCCTTCAAGCTGGTCTTTGACACTTGAGCATGGTAGAGGCCTGCTATCACAAGTACAGTATCCAATCCTACTTTCTTCTTGGGTGCTATAATATTTATGAAGAAGTCAGGGAGGTAGGTAGATAAATTTAGCAGACATACCTTTGGAATTCTCTCCATATTTTTTTCACAAACACTTCTTAAATCTTTAAACAGGTAGGAGTATCTCTCTGTCTATCCATCTGGCCTGTCCTTCTTATTCTCTCAGGGGATAGAGAGTAATAATAAAAAAGTTGCAGGTCAGCTCTGAGCACACACCAGGCATCCCAGCACTGTCTGCAGCAGTCAGCAAGACTCAGCAGGAGTCATCAGTCATTGATGTCGTCATGTTTCCCAGTTCAGCTTAATGACATGATGGAGCCAGTGGGGTCTAGCAGTCCAAATAAAGCTGGAATGTCAGTAGGCAGCATTTTCAGAGTGCAGTTAGAAGGAATGTGAAAGGGGCGGGGGCTGTGTTTGCATAATCACTTTCTCTGGGATGCCAACATTGTTTTTGAATTATCTTATGTTGTTGTTTTATGCCAACATTATCATAGGTTCGCAAAATAATCCGAGTGTGCAAAGGCATCCTGGAGTACCTGACAGTGGCAGAGGTGGTGGAGTCAATGGAGGACTTGATCACATACACAAAGAACCTGGGACCAGGTCAGTCAGCTGATACAGTTACAGGATTACATGCTTTAGATTCTTTATGTAATTTACATGATGTCTGAAATTATCATCGGGAATTTGTGAAAATGTTACATTTTAGAGGTACAGGATTCCTAATTCACAGCCAGCATATTTTGTAATCTTTTCTCCTGATAAAGATTATATATCCATCATAATATAACGAGTAATTCCAGCTATTACATGAACATGTTAGAGTAAGAGGTACTGTTTTACCTTCCAAAATGTCTGAAGTACCATTATTTAAAATTTCACTGAACATACAATATGTTATTTGACTAAATGTACTTGGTTCCTCTACACCGCTGGTTTGTTGTATTAAGGAATGACGAAGATGGCGAAGATGATAGATGAGCGACAGCAGGAGCTAACACACCAGGAGCACCGTGTGATGCTGGTCAACTCCATGAATACAGTAAAAGAGCTGCTGCCCATTCTGATCTCAGGTAACCACACGCTCCATATTCCATGTGTCACTTTCACTTTGCTCCCAATTTTTTCAATAAAACAAAAAAAAAAAAAACAGACTTGGGCATCGGTATTATTGAGTGGCAATACTGAATTATTTATTTCAGGCATCAAAATCTTTGTGACGACCAAGACATCTGGCAGCCAAGGTGTGGAGGAGGCCTTGAAGAACCGGAACTTTACTTTTCAGAAGATGAGCGCCGAGATAAATGAGATCATCAGAGTGCTGCAGCTTACATCTTGGGATGAAGATGCCTGGGCCAACAAGGTATGTACAGTAAAAGACATGCTTTTACCTCAGTTTGTCTGTGGCCATCACTGTCACATGAAAACATTTTTATTATAAATATATACGAATAAAAAGAGAGCTACTAACAGAAATAGTTTGTTCCACTGCTCTCACACGCTCCCTTTGGCAAAATGATTAATGATGAGATTATTTCCATTCTCAAATATGTTTTTGTTTGTTTTTTGTTTTACCCAAAGGCTTCCACATTGTTTAATTGGGATGATTTTATTTAAGAATTTACAGATGTGATTGATGCTTCTTGTTTCATTTTAAGATTACATAGGTTAGGAATTAAAGTAGGCTTGCTTTAACTTGCTCTGCGTCTCTGTGTAGCTGATTTACCTTTGGGGTTATTTTATGTTTTTCTGCTCTGCACATTCTGCTTATTTCCTGTCCTGGCACTCTCCAAGTGGTTCTGTCCTGCTCCACCTTTTGGTTTGTTGACACTTTTTGTTGGTCTCAGTTGTTATGTCCAGTTAAACATCTGTATTTATGTCGTTCTTCCTTTTTTTTTTTTCTTTTTAACCATTTCTTTCTCCCTTGACTCCCTGTAGAAGGTAAGCCTGACCTCTCTCTTGCCCCTTGGTTGTACAGCAGCATGTCTGACAGATGTGTGTGCTGTCTTGTGCATTGTGGTGCCACTTTGTGCTTTTCAGTAACAGGACTGAGGTTAAACTGTTGGCTATCTATTAATAGGGTAAATTAGCAGTTGGAGTAATGTGCTGCAATTGGAATGGTGTTTATTGAAACTGTTAAGTGAGTTCAATTGCTGAAATGTTGATCTATGCATTACAGTTTTTTTTTTGATTTATTTTGCTTGATAACATGAGATTTTATCAACATCTGAGTGCCCTCCTCCTGTGTAATTTAAACCTCATTATGTGCACGTCCTCAACCTGTCTGGTTACCGATTGACCGGACTGGTTCAGTATTGATTCAAGTATCATTATTTAGAGTGTTAGTTTTTCTCTGCCAGGATGGTCTGGTTTCTCCTGAACTCTTTGCATTTAACAGCCATAGAAGGAGGACACATCTGAAAATCTGATATGGAGTTCTGCTGTATGAATGGCACATTTTTTTGTTCTAACAGACTTTTGTCTAATGTGTTCACAAATTTTATTTCTATGAACACTGAATATGCCCTCTCACATTACATGATCCCTATTGCTAAAGTCTTGAAATGCATGGCTGATTTTTGAGTGATACCACTCTGTGTTTAATTATAGGCTGTAATGAATACATGTGTGTGTTTGATAGGATTACAAGGTTTAAGAGTCCTTAATAAGTCCATCTTACACTTTACTGGCTTTTTCACTCACACATACTCAGGTGGTTACTCACAGACAAAGCAGCTGCTCAGGCTTGAACAGTAAACTAATACACCCACACGGCGCTGGTGACAGCACCTCATATCTTCTACTTCCTGTTTTCCCTTCGCCTGTGTAGCTCATTTGCTCCACCCTACCTTTATGCAGACAAACATGCTTGCTCTTTTTTATAATGGCAATGCATTTATATTTCTAGCAGCTCAGTCATAGTGTATGAGGAACATTTGTAGAATAAGAAGTGGTTTGTTCTTCTTTGGCTGTATTTGCTCTGAAATTCTTGCTGGGCTCTGTGATGTAGATTCAGGCTGCATTATGAGGAACTTGTGTTTTTTTGAATTTCTATTATTATTCCACAAAAAACAAGCTCACTTAACCACTCATCGATATGTGCAGGGCTTCTGCTTTGCTCCACCTCCTACAGGACTCTGTTTTGTTTTGAAGACCTTGCCAATGAGTGGCGTCATTGTCGGGTCAGCTGCTGTTGGACAGACTGTTGTATTTCCATCCAATCTGATTGAGATACACTGGAAAGTCATTTGGTTTTTATAACATCATGCTCAATATTGATGATGGAAAAGAATCATGGAAACAGCATGTGCTACATGGTTGTGCCTGACAGATTTTAGTGACACTGCACATGGACTTTGCTGTATGTTTCTTTTACTGCAGTAACCATACAGTGGGTGTGATAATGGCAATAACAAGAGTCTGCAGCTTTTCCTGATCATATAACTCACACAGGAAAAACCGTGAATGATGAAAAATACAGTCCAAGCTCAGTTTTCTTGGGGTCATGACTTTATGTGACATCATATGTTGAAATTAACCTGAAATTCTAGTATGTCTAATAATCATGTAATCATTTGTGGAGAGAACGTGTACGTATGCTGTACATGCAGTTGGCATGATGAAGGATATCGACTTCTTTGTTAGGTTTCTTTGGTTTCATTGATTTCCCTTAAGTTATTCATTTATTCTGTCTTTCAACCTAAAGGACACAGAGGCCATGCGGAGGGCTTTGGGCCTTATCAACTCAAAGATGGCTCAAGCTAAGAACTGGCTGAGGGATCCAAATGCCCAACCAGGTAGTAAAGATACTCACCCATGTCCCTTTATCTTACTTTATTCTTCTTGCTACTTATCACATCGTCACACTTTTAATCTAGTTGTGCAAAGTGACATTGTGTAACTTCCTTTTGCTTCTAGGGGACGCAGGTGAGCAGGCCGTCCGACAAATCCTTGATGAAGCTGGGAAAGTCAGTGAACTGTGTGCTGGCAAGGAGCGTCGCGATATCCTGGGCACAGCCAAGACCATAGGCCAGATGACTGACCAGGTGTCTGAGATGAGAGCCAGGTACAGTATACATCATTAAAGACATTGTTTCTGTCTGTGTCACATCTACAGCAAGATAATACCTCTCATATTATACACCGTCCATAACTCCTTTATAACATAGTAATGTAAATTTTCATTTTATATTATTATTGGAGTTAGTTGATAAATGATTCTGTCAGGCAGTAGTTTCTTGTGATCCTTAAAGATAGTGTAAAGCATTAAGTATATTGTAGGGTTTGTTGTGAGTGGAAGTGATGTCCCTCTGATATGAATCTGATTGTCACTGACTCATGCTAGATTAAAAGCAGCTGTCTGCTATTAATCCATAATCTTCTGTAACCCCTGGTGGTGTTACTCCTCTGAAAACTGAAGGATGCCTCTGAGCCATCACTGAAAATAGAGTCTTACATTTTGGAAGTGTTATTCTTAAACAAGAGGACCATGAGGCTTAAGCTCTGCAGGAAACAATCATGTAGATCAGAGGACAAGCGACAAAAGTGTGCAGGCATAGCATGTTTTAGTTTATGGTATTCATTTGTTTTCTTTGTCCACGACAGAGGTCAGGGGCCGTCCCCAGCCGCCATGCAGAAGGCCCAGCAGGTTTCCCATGGGCTTGATGTGCTAACGGGCAAGGTGGAAAATGCTGCTCGCAAGTTGGAGGCCATGACTAACTCCAAGCAGGCCATCGCCAAAGGGATTGATACAGCACAGGTGTGTCACTATCCTTCATATATAAGTGTTTGTCTTGCCAAACATGGACTCAAGTATCTCGGTACAAATTTATGATGCTGTTTTCAGTGCCTTTTGTGTTCTCCTGCAGAACTGGCTGGCAGATCCTAATGGCGGCCCAGAGGGAGAGGAGAACATCAAGGCTCTGCTCGCTGAGACAAAAAAGATTGCAGACATGTGCGAGGATCCCAAAGAAAGAGATGACATATTGCGCTCTATGGGAGAGATTGCAGCCATGACTGCCAAGCTGTCTGATCTTAGAAGACAGTAAGTTACTGATTGTCTGAAATATGAGACAGTTTTATGCTGAGTTTATTTATTTATTTTTTAGTACAAGGCTGAGTTTGATTAGCCCCTGACTCCCTAACCCTTTTAGTGTGTTCAGATTTGATTACAGTATTCAGATGTTTTTATTAAATCTGTCAAGTACTTTAATGAGCCAAGGGTTACTATTTACCACTGTTGCTAGGAAAATATTGGTGTTTGTTTTTACATATGCTGGAAAATATTCATTTTACAACATTTTCAGTTGAGCTACTTCAGATGTGTCCTAAACTGGTAATGCAAATGTGCTCTCAGTTAAACTGACTGATTGTAGCTAACCATTTACAGATATCAGTTCATCCATATCTTTATCATAAACACAAATTCAGACCTTGTTTTTTAAAATTCCTTCTAGGGGTAAAGGTGACACTCCTGAGGCCAGAGCTTTGGCTAAGCAAATTGCTACAGCTCTGCAAAACCTGCAGTCCAAGACCAACAAAGCTGTGGCCAACAGTAGACCTGCAAAGGCAGCTGTTCACTTAGAAGGAAAGATTGAGCAGGCGCAGCGCTGGATTGACAATCCTACCGTGGATGACAGTGGTGTCGGTGAGTCCAGCTCCTATCCTCCCCTACTTCCTTCTCTCTCTCTTTCTTTCACACTACTTCACATTCCTTCCACTGCTCCTGTGGCTAAATTTCAGACCAGACACTTTGTGTACATGTTGGTTTATACTGCACTTGACATTCCACAATACTTTCCAAACACTGTTGTGTTAATCTTTGGTTTTGGCCCGTCTCCTGGACATAAAACCTAGACATTGTCATACATGTTTATGTTGCTGGAGGCTGGTTGGTCTAAGAATGATTGGTGCCACAACATAATGGAGGAAACACTTGCTTCAAAGACGCAACATAAAATAATACAGAAGGAGCTTTGATGTCTTTTCTGTGGTGCTGATACAAGCAGCCAGTAAAATAAACCCAACAACCATTTAATAGGTAGCATGATAACAGTTATTCGATATTCACTGGAAATTATTTGAAGATAATGGACCCATGTGCACACAGTTACTTGTTCTGATTTTACAAACAGAATCTACAGTCAGTGCATGACAGTGCATGGGAATTTCCCCATTGTGGGATCAATAAAGTCCTACCTAAATTTGTTAGTGTTGATGTACCCCAAGGTAATATTAGATATTAATTAGCAGTTAACTAACAGACTGCTGTTTTTTGTGAGTATGTGTATATATTTGTTTGTGTGTCCAGGCCAAGCAGCCATCCGTGGGATGGTGGCAGAGGGCCGCAGGCTGGCCAACGCTCTGCCAGGCCCATACAGGCAGGAGCTGCTGGGTAAATGTGAGCAGGTGGAACAGCTCATGGCCCAGCTGGCCGACCTGGCTGTCTGTGGCAAAGGGGACTCTCCGCAGGCACGTGCTGTGACCCAGCAGCTCCAGGAGGCCTTGAAAGTAAGACGGCTCACACTCAACTGTCCCATTCCTGTTTCGACCCATAGCTTCACAGAGAGAGAGAGAGAGACACAGAGATAGACAAACAGCCCCCTCTGCTGGTTACCAGTGGTGGCAAATGTACAGTGCTCTGAAGTACAAGTAGTACTACCACAGGGAGAAAAATACTTCAGCACAGGTAAAACAGTAAAATGTACAAGTGTATAGCAGTAAACTATACTCAAGTGTAAGTTTTGAATTATTAACACAATAATTCATGCAATGTGCAGTAGAAAAATGCCGTTTTTGTATTTTGAAAGTTGCTATATTTGAAATAATGAAACAATAAAACTGAGAAATAACAGAATGAGCTAAAATTTCTGGGTTTTTACACTTTCAGATGAGATAAATGATAACATGACAGGGTGAGAATCTTCTCTAAAATATAGTAATCAGTAATAATCATTAGTTTCAGCCATAACCTTATTCTAAAATGTATTATATGAAAGGGTACTGAAGGTTAATAAGAACACATTTGTATTAGTAATCTCAGTGTGCCGCCTTGAATGTGCTGATTGGTTGCAACATCTGTTTCTACTCACCTCAGGACCTGAAAGGGACGATGCAAGAGGCGATGACTCAGGAGGTGTCTGACATCTTCAGTGACACCACCACCCCCATCAAGTTACTGGCAGTGGCTGCTACCGCCCCTTTGAACGCCCCCAACAGGGATGAGGTCAGTAGTGAAGTCACTCTGCTCCTCACTGTGATCTCACTTAACAGCGGTGTTGTATTTATTGGCAGGGTGTTGTATTTTTTCTAACAAGCCTTTTGGATAAGTGTTTTATTTGATTATGTGTAGGTCTTTGACGAAAGGGCTGCCAACTTCGAGAACCATGCCAATAAGCTTGGCACTACAGCAGAGAAGGCCGCTGCTGTCGGCACTGCCAATAAGAGCACAGTGGAGGGAATCCAGGCTGCTGTCAAGTCAACAAGAGACATAACACCACAAGTATGTCACCATTTAGTGTTTATATCTGTTTCTGTTTCTGTTTGTCCTCCACCCTGCATCATGAGTCACAGAGCTTAACTGTTTGTTTTTTTTAAATTCTGTAGCCAAGCATTTAGCAGTTGTCATGGAACTGACACTTATGGCTGGGATCGTTTTTAGGTGGTATCTGCTGCTCGCATTCTGCTGAGAAATCCTGGCAACCAGGCAGCGTATGAACATTTTGAGACCATGAAGAATCAGTGGATTGACAATGTGGAGAAAATGACAGGTGAAATGCCATAGACATAAAGTCCCTGATGGCAGGTGAGGGTATTTCACTCCTCCTAGTCTAGCATATTAACATATTACTGGTGTTTAGGTTTGGTGGACGAGGCCATCGATACCAAATCTTTGCTAGATGCCTCAGAGGAGGCCATCAAGAAGGACCTGGATAAGTGCCGTGTGGCCATGGCCAACCAACAGCCTCAGATGCTGGTTGCCGGTGCCACTAGCATCGCCCGCAGAGCCAACCGTATCCTATTGGTGGCGAAACGAGAGGTGGAGAACTCTGAGGATCCCAAATTTAGGGAGGTAGTGAAGGCTGCATCTGATGAACTGAGCAAGACCATTTCTCCCATGGTGATGGGCGCTAAAGCTGTGGCTGGAAATATCCAGGATCCAAGTAGGTTAATGTTTCTCACAGATTTTAAGATTATGTTTTATATGCATGTGGAACATTTTGATCAGTGGTGATTTGTTTGTTTTGATCACCAGGTCTTCAGAAGGGCTTCCTGGACTCGGGTTATAAGATTCTTGGTGCTGTAGCAAGGGTCAGGGAGGCCTTCCAGCCACAGGAGCCAGATTTTCCACCGCCTCCTCCTGAAATGGATCAGCTTAATGTAAATCCTCAGATTTAAAAAAAAAATACAGTATATGTTTTTTTGGTATTTTTCCCTTTGATTTAATAGTTAGTTGTCAAGACAGAATAAGCTTTCAGAATCAAACTGTAGTTGGGGTACATGAAACCTCAACGAAATATTGAAGCTATTTTGGTTTAGTGTTTCAAATGGTTCCAGACCATCGTTACTTTTCATTTGTCCTTATAGCTTAATGATGAGGCAGCACCACCCAAGCCTCCTCTTCCAGAGGGCGAGGTTCCTCCCCCCAGGCCTCCTCCTCCAGAGGAGAAAGATGAGGAGTTCCCTGAGCAGAAGGCTGGTGATATGGTTAATGAGCCCATTATGGTGGCTGCCAAGCAACTCCATGATGAAGCCCGCAAATGGTCCAGCAAAGTAAGTTAGCACAGTAAACATGGGAATGGACTTTTACTTTGAAATCCTATTCTTTCACACTGATTTTCTTCCTGTTATATTTCATAGGGTAATGACATTATTGGTGCAGCCAAACGCATGGCCTTGCTCATGGCTGAGATGTCGCGCCTGGTGCGTGGAGGCAGCGGAAACAAGCGAGCCCTCATCCAGTGCGCCAAGGACATTGCTAAGGCTTCTGATGAAGTTACACTACTGGCTAAGGAGGTGGCCAAGCAGTGTACTGACAAGCGTATCCGAACCAACCTGCTTCAGGTATGTTTGGTTATATTTAGGTCAAACAGTGGCTTTTCTCTCTGGAAAGACTGTACTTTCTTATTCTGGTTTCAAACATTTAACCTCACCTGGCTTTCCGATCTTGTCTCAGGTATGTGAGCGTATTCCCACCATCAGCACTCAGCTCAAAATCCTGTCCACAGTCAAGGCCACCATGTTGGGTCGTACCAACATCAGCGAAGAGGAATCAGAGCAGGTAAGCAGTCTTTCTTAGGAGTGTGTCAGATCACACTTTTCTAAAGTAGCTGTTGAAATGAGATTTATCACTGTATCTCTTCTAATTTATTATCTGCTAGGCTACTGAGATGCTGGTCCACAACGCTCAGAACCTGATGCAGTCTGTGAAGGAGACAGTCAGGGAGGCTGAGGCAGCTTCCATTAAGATCCGGACAGATGCAGGTTTCACCCTCCACTGGGTTAGGAAGACCCCGTGGTACCAGTAAGAGAAGAGGGCACTGTTCCTCTGCTTCCACCTGCTGAGGTCCAGCTGTCCAGGAGAACACTGAATGGACACATGTATGCTTTACCACAGCTATGATATCGGTGCCTATTACCCAGATATGGGCAAAGTTTCTCTATTAGTCCCATGTCCTGTCTAACAGTTGCTGGTCTGGTAGAATGTAAAAAAAAAAGGGACTATCAGTGTGAATTATGGGTTAGAATCTTACTGGGAATGTTTTTTTCCCCCTAAAGTGTGTAAAAATGTGTTTTAAAGCTTATTTTGACATATCCCAGGAATATATATATTTTGATTAGAGTTTGGATTTCATATAATTTAAGGTTCATTGTGTTTGTCTTGACAGAAATCACATTAAGTTGAATTTAAATAAGATTTTCTCAACATTTGTATGTCTTTGTACTGATAATTATCATTCAGTCACCTTTGCTAGGTTAAGCCACATGAACTTGTGGAGTTGTTACAAGTACAATATGGGCCTACATTCAGCACACACTAAATATATTCAGTGGTTTTGTCTGTTTACACAGCTCTGTATTATAACAAGTGAAAGACAAACACTGTTCCTTTTTTTTACATATTGTAGTGCAGTTGTAACTATCTTTATTTTCTTCAGTGTTCTGCCAAAGAAATTCTGCCTTGATCTTTGAAAGTACAGTTGTAAGCAATGCATATCTGAGTTTAAGGACTAGTTTAATCAATTAAACAAATAACTACAATGTCATCCTGCAACAAGTAAAGATAAAAACTTGTAAAATGTAATAAAGAGGCCTTAGGTACACTTTGAAGCCAAATAGCCAAAAATAATTGCTTTGGTTTTTACAGCAAACTAACAAAACCTATTCTTTCAAGAGGCTGCTGTATCTCTAAACACTGCACACAGTATATGTCTTGTGTTTTTGTTGTGCACAGTACTTTTTTTGTGATATACGAATTGCACACTTCTAGGTCGTCAAGGAAATGAGCAGAATTCAGAGATGAAGCACAGGTTATGATTAAACACAAGTGGCCATTTTTTCTGGCAACCATAGCTAATATTTTAAAATGTCTGAAGACCATTGATATGAATTCCTCCTAAGTAGCTCATACTAACTGATGTGCCTTGTGAAAGAAACTTAAGTGAAACACTTTTCATTTTAGATGTCTTGTCATTTGTACATGTATCAAGGTGATTTGTTATAAACACTTGTTTTACATATTACCATTAAGTTACACCCAAATAGTGATGTCGGATTATGCTCTGCAATCCATCATATCGAAATTATGCAACTTAGTTGGAGTCTACCACATTTTGCTAAGGTGTGTTTCACAATTTTGTAATAATAGCACTTGGAGGGTGTGTTTGATCTATAATTTCTTTCGTTCTTATATGTGCTTATCAAGGTTTGTACTGTAAGGAAGTTGACTCCTGACTCTACCTGTGAAAATATTTGATGTAAGCAGAGTACTCTCTATATTAAACAGTGTATGTAACATAATTTTAAATTGTTCACTATCTCTGACTTCTTATTGACTGCTACAACACAGATCAGCGTACAGATACTGTACAGATGTCTCAGCTGGCTTGGTTTGTTTTGAGCTTTGCCTGCTCTGTGCTTTCTCTGGATAAATGGATTTGACTCATTGCATAGTCAAAACATTTGAATGTTGCTGAGGTTACATAAAACATGAATGCATGCAGGCACTGAGGCAAAGAGGTTGTTGTGGGCACTGTGTTCTTTGCACATCTTGTACAACATGTCCTGTCACTGTCAAGTAGGTCTATACATAAAAGAACAGTTTACACAGCACATGACAGCTTCATTATATTTTTCTTAGGGACCCAGGAACCAACCAGCACTCCTCCCGTGGAAGTTTACTTACTCCCAGGTCTACTGCAGGTTAGTTTGTGTGTCTGTCATCACACCATGAATATAGGGCCTTTGAGGACCTTGGGGTCCTGGAGCATAAGTGGTATGAGGTCAGTGGTGCATAAACTAAGCTGAGGTCTAAATCTCTAGTTTAGGTGTTATATTGATGCAACCATATCCAGTACATAATGTAAAATGATAGGAACTCTACACAGTGTCCTCTAAATAGGGCTACGTAGTGTTTGAAACGGGCAGATGTTTAACTTTATAAAAAGCGAGATAATTATGCTTCTTTCTCATCTTTATGTGAGCCAAATGCACACTGACTCCACCAGGAGAAAGTAACTAGTTAACATTTCCTGGCATAATCATTAATTTGGTTGCATGCTGCAGACCAGTTGTTCATCATCATCATCTGTGTGA